>NW_028320589.1:85000-127071 GCF_062004578.1 Staurois parvus
TATCTATCTATCTATCTATTATCTATCTATCTATCTATCTATCTATCTATCTATTATCTATTATCTATCTATCTATCTATCTATCTATCTATCTATCTATCTATTATCTATCTATCTATCTATCTATCTATCTATCTATCTATCTATTATCTATCTATCTATCTATCTATCTATCTATCTATCTATCTATCTATTATCTATCTATCTATCTATCTATCTATCTATCTATTATCTATCTATCATCTATTATCTATCTATCTATTATCTATCTATTATCTATCTATCTATTATCTATCTATCTATCTATCTATCTATCTATCTATCTATCATCTATGTATCTATCTATCTATCTATCTATCTATCTATCTATCTATCTATCATCTATCATCTATCTATCTATCTATCTATCTATCTATCATCTATGTATCTATCTATCTATCTATTCTCTGTCCATCCCTCTCTCTCTCCTTCTCTCTCTATCTATTTATCTATCTATCTCTCTAATCATCTCTCTCTTATCTCTCTATCATAGGCACATGTCAATGTCTTCCATCGGTTGGCCAGTTTTCCTCTTGTTCAGTCAGCCTATCAGATTGCTTCATTTGCATATGGCGATGTGAAGGGCGTACACCCGGCAGTCGGATATTTCTGCGAGGTGTCAGAATGGGGAGTGAAAGCTGCCAGTGACTTGGCTACGTTTGGGGTCTCTCCGCTCCTAAAAGTGATGGAACCTCAGCGTAAGTCCTGATACCAGACTCACACACATACAATACAAACTGATTGGACAATCCCTGTACAATCTCCTCTTTCCCGATGCACCGCGGGAGGGATTCCCCCCAAAACACTGAGTGCATTGATGGGGGAAACAAGTGATTTTCTTTCCTGCAAGAAAATTGCACCATCTGTGGCCGCCCTTATAGCTCTGTGCAATGTACTGCAAAACCTGCAGCCAGTTCTGTACATTGCAAAGAGCTATAAGGCCAGCAGAGAGAAAGAGATAAAGAGAGGGAGAGGGAGACAGAAAGAGAGAAAGAGAGAGAGAAAGAGAGAGAGAGGGAGAGATGGAGAGAGAGGGAGAGATGGAGAGGGAGAGAAAGAGAGAGAGGGAGAAAGAGAGAGAGGGAGAAAGAGAGAGAGAGGGAGAAAGAGAGGGGGAGAGAGGGAGATAGAGGGGGGGGGGGAGAGAGAGGGGGGGAGGGGGGGCGAGAAAGAAAGAAAGAGAGAGAGGGGGGAGGAGAAAGAAAGAAAGAAAGGGAAAAAGTAAGAGAGAGAGGGAGAGAGAGAGGGAGAGAAAGAAAGAGAGAAAGAAGGAAAGAAAGAAAGGGGAAAAGGAAGAGAGAGGGGGGGGGAGAGAGAGGGAGAGAAAGAAGGAAAGAAAGAAAGAAAGAAAGAAAGAAAGAAAGAGAGGGAGAAAGAAAGAAAGAAAGAAAGAAAGGGGAAAAAGGAAGAAAGGGGGGGGGGGGGGGGGGAGAAAGAGAGAGAGAAAAAGAAAGAAAGGGAAAAAAGGAAGAGAGGAAAAAGAGAAGGAGAGACAGACAGAGAGAGAGAGAGAAGGAAAGAAAGGAAGAAAGAAAGAAAGAAAGAAAGAAAGGAAGAAAGAAAGAAAGAAAGAAGAAAGAAAGAAAGAAAGAAAGAAAGAAAGAAAGAAAGAAAGAAAGAAAGAAAGAAAGAAAGGGAAAAAAGGAAGAGAGAAAGAAAGAGAGAGAGGGGGAGAGAAAGAAAGAAAGAAAGAAAGAAAGAGAAAGAAGGAAGGAAAGAAAGAAAGTAAGAAAGAAAGAAAGAGATGGAGAAAGAAATAAATAAAGAAAGGGGAAGAAGGAAGAGAGAGAGAAAAAGAAAGAAAGGGAAAAAAGGAAGAGAGGAAAAAGAGAAGGAGAGAGAGAGAGAAAGAAAGAAAGGGAAAAAAGGAAGAGAGGAAAAAGAGAAGGAGAGAGAGAGAGAAAGAAAGAAAGGAAGAAAGAAAGAGAAAGAAAGAGAAAGAAAGAAAGAGAAAGAAAGAAAGAATGAAAGAAAGGGAAAAAAGGAAGAGAGAAAGAAAGAGAGAGAGAGGGAGAGAAAGAAAGAGAAAGAAAGAAGGAAGGAAAGAAAGAAAGACAGGGAGAAAGAAAGAGAAGAAAGAAAGAAAGAAAGAAAGAAAGAAAGAAAGAAAGAAAGGGGAAAAGGAAGAGAGAGGGGGGGAGAAAGAGAGAGAGAAAAAGAAAGAAAGGGAAAAAAGGAAGAAAGGAAAAAGAGAGAGAGAGAGAGAGAGAGAAGGAAGGAAAGAAAGAAAGGGAAAAAGGAAGAGAGAAAGAGAGGAGAGAGGGGGGGGGGGGGGGGGGGAAAGGAAGAGAGAAAGAGAGAGAGAGAATGAGGGAGAGAGAGAGATAAATAAATGGATATATATGTGGTGGGATATGCGGTGTATATTATGTGTATATTGATAATAAAGTATGAAGTGTGTAGATTTGGACCCTTTCACACAAGTGGACTGATAAGGTCCCTCTGACCGTTTTTCAAGTGGACCCGATCGGACCCTCCATTGCTCTCTATGGAGCGGCAGGTGTAAACGGACATGTGTCTGTTTTCACCCACCTGCATTCAATCCCTTTAAATCAGATGTTCCCATCAGAGTCCCCCCTTACATCAAGTATCCTGATAAAAATCTTGGGAGGGGGCAAAGCCCGCCCCGGCACCCCAATAGCACCGGCCCCGGTAGGAGGGTGAACCAGAAAAGTGGGTGATGATCCAAACAAAACCCCCGCGGTGGGCAATCAGACCGAACCCCCTGACCCGTTGTCACCAATCTGAGTGGGCATTTGGATAACGTGTCCTGGCAGGAGGAGTCCTGGGAGCAGCTGTCACCAGAGGGAGGCACGTGGCGCAGCCCGTGACCGCAGTAGCGGCTGGCGTTGTGTATATAGTTGGGGACGCCCCCCCCCCCTCCCCTCGCTGTCTGCCTCCTATCCGGTGCCAGGGGCCGGCTGTGCCGGGGCACATGACAGGCGTGCCGGGGCCGGCTGACACATGACGGGGTACATGACAGGCGTGCCAGGGCTACCTCTGGCATTGCCATGTGAAGGAGGAAACGAGGCACCGCTGCGATGTGAATCACCCTCACTCCCGACACAGCGGGCGCTAAGGAGACATTCAGAGATGTCCAGATGATTCCCTTTAATTCCAAACGCACAGTAATTGGCTGAGGCCGGGCCATGATAATAACGCCCATTATTTCACTGCCATTCGCCGGGACAGGAGTAACCCCTTCACTGCCGGAACCCCCCGACACATAGAGAAGACACAAAGCAGCTCCGTATTTATCAACACGTCATTACATATTGTGTACACACAGGAGAAACTAATATATGAGACTCATTCCATGCAAAGCAAGATAGTTCAAGCCGTGATTTGTCATCATTGTGATGATTATGGCTTACAGCTCATGAAAACCCCAAATCCACAATCTCAGAAAATGAGAATATGGTGAAAGGGTGGAATAATCTCGGCTCAAAGTGTCCCACTCTAATCAGCTCATTCAGCCATAACACCTGCAAAGGGTTCCTGAGCCTTTAAATGGTCTCTCAATCTGGTTCAGTAGGAATCACAATCATGGGAAAGACTGCTGACCTGACACCATCACTGACACCCTCCATAAGGAGGGAAAGCCTCAAAAGGGAATTGCAGAAGAAGTTGGATGTTCCCAAAGTGCTGTATCAAAGCACATTAATAGAAAGTTATGTGGAAGAAAAAGGTGCACAAGCAGCAGGGATGACCGCAGCCTGAAGAGGATTGTCAGGAAAAGGCCATTCAAAAGTGTTGGGGACTTTCACAAGGAGTGGACTGAGGCTGGAGTCAGTGCATCAAGAGCCACCACACACCAGACGGATCCTGGACATGGGATTCAAATGTCGTATTCCTCTTGTCAAGCCGCTCCCGAACAACAAACAACATCAGAAGCGTCTTACCTGGGCTAAAGAAAAACAGACCTGGTCGGGTGCTCAGTGGTCCAAAGTCCTCTTTTCTGATGAGAGCAACTTTTGCATCTCATTTGGAAACCAAGGACCCCGAGTATGGAGGAAAAATGGAGAGGCACAAGGACCCCGAGTATGGAGGAAGAACGGAGAGGCCCAAGGACCCCGAGTATGGAGGAAGAATGGAGAGGCACAAGGGCCCAGAGTATGGAGGAAGAATGGAGAGGCCCAAGGACCCCGAGTATGGAGGAAGAATGGAGAGGCCCAAGGACCCCGAGTATGGAGGAAGAATGGAGAGGCCCAAGGACCCCGAGTATGGAGGAAGAATGGAGAGGCCCAAGGACCCCGAGTATGGAGGAAGAATGGAGAGGCCCAAGGACCCCGAGTATGGAGGAAGAATGGAGAGGCACAAGGACCCCGAGTATGGAGGAAGAATGGAGAGGCCCAAGGACCCCGAGGATGGAGGAAGAATGGAGAGGCCCAAGGACCCCGAGTATGGAGGAAGAATGGAGAGGCACAAGGGCCCCGAGTATGGAGGAAGAATGGAGAGGCCCAAGGACCCTGAGTATGGAGGAAGAATGGAGAGGCAAAAGGACCCAGAGTATGGAGGAAGAATGGAGAGGCACAAGGACCCCGAGTATGGAGGAAGAATGGAGAGGCACAAGCACCCCGAGTATGGAGGAAGAATGGAGAGGCCCAAGCACCCCGAGTATGGAGGAAGAATGGAGAGGCCCAAGGGCCCCGAGTATAGAGGAAGAATGGAGGGGCACAAGGGCCCCGAGTATGGAGGAAGAATGGAGAAGCACACACTGCAAGATGCTTGAAGTCCAGTGTGAAGTTTCCACAGTCTGTGTTGATTTGGGGAGCCATGTCATCTGCTGGTGTTGGCCCACTGTGCTTCATTAAGTCCAGGGTCACCGCAGCCGTCTACCAGGAGATTTTGGAGCACTTCATGCTTCCTTCCGCAGACGAGCTTTATGGGGATGCTGACTTCATTTTCCAGCAGGACTTGGCTCCGCCCACACTGCCAAAAGCACCAACACCTGGTTCAATGACCGTGGGATTACTGTGCTTGATTGGCCAGCAAACTCGCCTGACCTCAACCCCATAGAGAATCTATGGGGCATCGCCAAGAGAAAGATGAGAGACATGAGACCGAACAATGCAGAAGAGCTGAAGGCCGCTATTGAAGCATCCTGGTCTTCCATAACACCTCAGCAGTGCCACAGGCTGATAGCTTCCATGCCACGCCGCATTGAGGCAGTAATTGCTGCAAAAGGGGCCCCAACCAAGTACTGAGTACATATGCAGCTTCTACTTCTCAGAGGTGCGATATTGTTCTATGTACAATCCGTGTTTTATTGATTGCATGGAATATTCTCATTTTCTGAGATTGTGGATTTGGGGTTTTCATGAGCTGTAAGCCATAATCATCACAATGATGACAAATCACGGCTTGAACTATCTTGCTTTGCATGGAATGAGTCTATCTCACCTGTACAAGCAGTGTACTCCCCCCGGTGATCAGACTGTACATTGTAACTTTGCAGAAGGAGGAGGAGGCGTTTCCTCAGTCTCCCTGTAGAAGGAGGAGGAGGCATTTCCTCAGTCTCCCCTCCCCCAGTAATCAGGCTGTACATTGTAACTTTGTAGAAGGAGGAGGAGGCATTTCCTCAGTCTCCCCTCCCCCAGGGATCAGACTGTACATTGTAACTTTGTAGAAGAAGGAGGAGGAGGCATTTCCTCATCTCCCCTCCCCCAGTGATCAGACTGTACATTGTAACTTTCTAGCAAATCACAAGGTGGGAGGCTGCAGCAAGGGACTGATCTGTGTCAGACATTTGTGAACACAGCCAAGAACCGCACAGGCTCCAGTATCGTTTTTCTGATTGCAGTCGCAGCGGCCAATAACGTCGCTCTTCAATTGGTGGACGAATACGAGAACAAACTCCCAATCCTGGAGCAGCCGGCAGACGAGGTAACCGTGGATTTATTGTTTGGTAGTTACATTATCTGCATTCTCACCAGTCAGGATCCCGGGAAAAAGATGGATCCATGTAGATGGCTCTGACACAGGGGTGGACTGACAACTCATGGGGCCCCCGGGCAATAGGGGATCATGGGGCCCGTGTGTCCTTGCCTAAACTCAAAAAAGCCTATGAAAAAGGTACCAGGGGCATCTCATGGGGCCCCCTACTGACCCCGGGCCCTCAGGCAGTGCCTGAGTTTCCAAATGGTCAGTCCGCCCCTGCTCTGACATAGGCCATGGTGCGGTACAGAGCACATAGGAAGGACTCCGAAGGAGATGGTCACGCTGGTTGCAGCCATTAGATGGCGATATTGCTCTATAATAATACATTGATGAGCCGGCCTGAACCACTGTGATCAGAACTATCCAATCGTATCATCACTGTGACTGTGGGGGAGGGGACATTAGAGTGTCAGCTCCTTTGGTGCAGAGACTGATGGGACTGTGGGGGAGGGGACATTACAGTGTCAGCTCCTTTGGTACAGAGACTGATGGGACTGTGGGGGAGGGGACATTAGAGTGCAAGCTCCTCTGGTGCAGAGACTGATGGGACTGGGGGGGTAGGAGACATTAGAGTGTAAGCTCCTCTGGTACAGAGACTGATGGGACTGTGGGGGTAGGGGACATTAGAGTGTAAGCTCCTCTGGTACACAGACTGATGGGACTGTGGGGGAGGGGACATTAGAGTGTAAGCTCCTCTGGTACAGAGACTGATGGGACTGTGGGGGAGGGGACATTAGAGCGTAAGCTCCTCTAGTACAGAGACTGATCGGACTGCGGGGGAGGGGACATTAGAGCGTAAGCTCCTCTGGTAGAGACTGATGGGACTGTGGGGGAGGGGACATTAGAGTGTAAGCTCCTCTGGTACAGAGACTGATGTGACTGTTGGGGAGGGGACATTAGAGTGTAAGCTCCTCTGGTACAGAGACTGATGGGACTGCGGGGGAGGGGACATTAGAGTGTCAGCTCCTCTGGTACAGAGACTGATGGGACTGTGGGGGAGGGGACATTATAGTGTAAGCTCCTCTGGTACAGAGACTGATGGGACTGTGGGGGAGGGGACATTAGAGTGTAAGCTCCTCTGGTACAGAGACAGATGTGACTGTGGGGGAGGGGACATTAGAGTGTAAGTTCCTCTGTACAGAGACTGATGGGAATGTGGGGGAGGGGACATTAGAGTGTGAGCTCCTCTGGTGAGTGGCTCAGTGATCTCTGTACAGAGCCACGGTAAATGTCAGAGCTATATAAATGTATATTAATAATAGTGTGTGACTGTGGGGGAGGGGACATTAGAGTGTAAGCTCCTCTGGTACAGAGACTGATGTGACTGTGGGGGAGGGGACATTAGAGTGTAAGCTCCTCTGGTACAGAGAAGTATGTGACTGGCAGAGTGAATAGGTTGGACCTCATGTTACATAATTTGGTAAATCCTAGAGAGATTTGTAAAGCGGCATTGTGTCATGTGTATGGCCATCTCCTGCTCCACCTATAAAGTGATCGTTCCCTCCCACAGGTGGTGTCAGAACTCCGGGAGAAGCTGGCGAATGGGGTCAGGACGGTCAGGGACCAGGCCCTGGACAGGATGCAGAATGCGGTGGACAGGACTCAAGCTGTGGCCAGGGAATCCTATGAGGTCCTCTCTATAGCCACCACGTTCCTGGGGACGTTGGAGATCAAAGACATGGTGAAAGTCGCAGCTTATTTCGTGCTGAGCCAAGCGGAGGACCTGGTGGATCGCTACCTACCTGAGGAATCAGACGGTAAGTTTTTTTTCCTTATCCGTACATGTAGGCTATAGTATATGGTGCGTGACAACATGGTTTAGAACCTTCAGCTCTGTAATTTCCAGGCCTCCCCAATCCTTCCATGGTTTGAGTACCAGATGGTTGCAGATCTCGCACTTCCAAAAGCCTCCAATGATCACCATGATTGGATCTCATGGTCTTCACATTCTCGGGTACCCAACTGATTGGTTCCCAACTATAAACCTGAAACTTTGCTGCCAATGACATCATGGCCAAGGAACCAGAAGCGGGCCCAGTGCACCTTCTAGGTTTCTCAGCCAAGTCTAGCTATCTTCCATTGGAGGATTGACCAATCCTTCGCAGAGAAGACCACATTTTATAACTGGTCAACAGGAACATCAGAAGGAAGTGAGAAAGAAAAGCAGGACCTGGTGGATCGCTACCTACCTGAGGAATCAGACGGTAAGTCAATGTTCTTTTTTTTTCCTTATCTGTACATGGAGGCTATAGTATATGGTGCGTGACAACATGGTTTAGAACCTTCAGCTCTGTAATTTCCAGGCCTCCCCAATCCTTCCATGGTTTGAGTACCAGATGGTTGCAGATCTTGCACTTCCAAAAGCCTCCAATGATCACCATGATTGGATCTCATGGTCTTCACATTCTCGGGTACCCAACTGATTGGTTCCCAACTATAAACCTGAAACTTTGCTGCCAATGACATCATGGCCAAGGAACCAGAAGCGGGCCCAGTGCACCTTCTAGGTTTCTCAGCCAAGTCTAGCTATCTTCCATTGGAGGATTGACCAATCCTTCGCAGAGAAGACCACATTTTATAACTGGTCAACAGGAACATCAGAAGGAAGTGAGAAAGAAAAGGAGGACCTGGTGGATCGCTACCTACCTGAGGAATCAGACGGTAAGTCAATGTTCTTTTTTTTTTTCCTTAACCGTACATGGAGGCTATAGTATATGGTGACAACATAATTTAGAGCCTTCAGCTCTGTAGCTTCCAGGTCTCATTCCCCCCGCCCCCCATCCTTCCAGGGTTTGAGTACCAGATTGTTGCAGATCTCGCACTTCCAAAAGCCTCCAATGATCACCATGATTGGCTCTCATGGTCTTCACATTCTTGGGTACCCAACTGTTTCCCAACTATAAACCTGAAACTTTGCTGCCAATGACATCATGGCCAAGGAACCAGAAGCGGGCCCAGTACACCTTTTAGGTTCTCAGCCATTGGAGGATTGACCAATCCTTCGTAGAGAAGACCACATTTTATATCTGGGCAACAGGAAGAAAAAAAAATAGTTCCAATTATCATTGCAGGACAGCTTGTACCAGCCTTGAGGCTAGTCATCTGAAAGAGGAACACCCCTTAGAATTCTTTCTTCGGTTGTCACTGCCTATTAACAAGGGACATCGGACACCTGTGTCCCCAAGCAAGTTATCAGACGGTCTGTGGGCTGCAACTGGCATCAGAGAACATTTCCTCGGCACTGCCTGTTCCCAACGCCTTGGCTGTTGGCGCTGCGTACTTTGCTTCCCCGCAGCTGCTCAGACGTGTCCGGGAAATTAAATGTAATCAGTTTTCTGACACTAAGCATCCGCTGAGTGCTTAGTCTACCCCACCCCCGCTCCCATCACCCATCACCAGGCTACTGTACCATTTTTCTTTTCTCCGTTCCCTTTTTCTGAATTAAAGGGAGGCACCACCTTCTCCACCACAGATGATCTTCATGGGCTCTTAAACCCCAATTAGATAAATATTTTTTTTTTTAATTATGAGAGTCTTTTGATATTTTATTTCCTTACTTACTGTACGTGTTTCTTTGTGTGCTATTTTTTTTTTAAATGCTGGTTGACTGGGCGGGGCTTAAAAAGTGTCAGCAAAAAAAATCCACTCGTTGGCCACTCTGGTGTTACAATCAAATTTTTACTGTAAATGTGTTGAAAAAAATGAATGGTAATCGTATGGAAAAAATTGTAGGGTTAGCTCCAACGCACAAAGATTCTGATTGGGTCATCCCACTGGCTGCAGAAGATCTAATAGAAAAATGTTCCATCTCAACAAACCAAAGTCTCCAACACGTCCAAATGTTAGCCCAATGAAATCTTTCCCTTCCCACCCATCTTCCAATAATTTGCAAAATTGGAATTGATAATGCACCCTAGGGATGGAAGCACTCATTGGAACCTCTTGGGTGGTCTAAAAGGGCACAGGCTTAAGCAGGGGTGGGATAAGGCAGCTGATGGCCACCTATCCCCAAGGAGCTTCGCCTTTCCTGCAAGTTGTCTTCTTTACCGGTCCTTTACAACAAACTAGGCTGATCCTCAAGGACCTTGTTGCCTGAAAACCAGCTACAGTCCCTTCTTGAGTCCTCTGGTTGTTGGGTACTTGACATATGGGTGGACCTGGTGCAATTAAGTGAGGGTTGGATAAGGCAGTGCGTGGCCACCTTTTCCCCAAGGAGCTTCGTCTTTCCTGCAAGTTGTCTTCTTTACTGGTCCTTTACAGCAAACTAGGCTGATCCTTAAGGACCTTGTTGCCTGAAAACCAGCTACAGTCCTTTCTTGAGTCCTCTGGTTCTTGGGTACTTGACATATGGGTGGGACTGGTGCAATTAAGTGAGGGTTGCATAATGCAGTGCGTGGCCACCTTTTCCCCAAGGAGCTTCGCCTTTCCTGCAAGTTGTCTTCTTTACCGGTCCTTTACAGCAAACTAGGCTGATCCTCAAGGACCTTGTTGCTTGAAAACCAGCTACAGTCCCTTCTCGAGTCCTCTGGTTCTTGGGTACTTGACATATGGGTGGGCCTGGTGCAATTAAGTGGGGGTGGGATAAGGCAGTTTGTGACCAACCTTCCCCAAGGAGCTACACCTATCCTGGCAGATGTCTGCTCTACTTGCTTTCCTTACCCCAAACTAAGCTGGTCATCAAGGCCCTTGTTGCATAAAAGCCAGCAAGAGCCCCTTTTGGAATCCTGGGAAATTGATGTGTGGATGGGCCCACTAAGTAGGAGCGGCATAAGCAGCTTGTAGCCATCCTCCTCCAAAGAACTTTACCTTTCATGAAAGATATGTGCTGTTCTCCTTTAGAGCAAACTAGGCTGATCATCAAGGAACGTGTTGCCTGAATGCCAGCAAGAGCCCCTTCTTTAAGCCTCTGGTCCCTAGGAAATTGATGTGCGGGTGAGCCTACTAAACCTACATAGAGGTGACAAAAGCACGTCATAGCCACCCTCCCCCAAAGAGCTTTTACCTTTTCTGCAAAGTAAATGCTCTACCTGCTCTCCTTGACTTTAAACTAGGCTGGTCATCAAGGACCTTGTTGCCTGGAAGCCAGCAAGAGCTCCTTCTTGAAGCCTCTGATGCCTTGGAAATTGATGTGTGGGTTTGCCCAGTACGTAGGCATGGCATAAGCAGTTCATGGCCACCCTTCCTCAAAGAGCTTTACCTTTTTGTCAAGGTGTCTGCTCTACCCATTCTCCTTTATCGCAAACTAAGATGATCATCAAGTAACTTGTTGTCGGAAAACCAGCAAGAGCCCCTTCTTGGAGGCCCCGGTTCTCGGGTAATTGAAGCATGGGTGGATTTATCACACCTAAGCAGGCTGGGATAAGGCAGTTTGTGGTCATCTTTCCCTAAGGAACTTCACAGTTCCTGCAAGTTCTCTACAATACCTGTTCTCCTTTACTTCAAACTAGGATTATCATCCCCGAAAACCTGCAAGAGTACCATCTTGAAGTACTTAATTCCTGAGTAATTGATTTGTGGGTGGACCTAGTAAATCTAAAATGGGGTGGGATAAGCAGTTTTTGTCCACCTTCCCTCATAGAGCTTCACTTTTCTTGCAAGATGCCTGCTCTGCATGTTCTCCTTTACATCAAACTAGGCTGGTCATCAAGAACCCTGCTGCCTGAAGCCAGGAAGAGCTCCTTCTTGAAGCCTCTGGTGCCTTGAGAATTGATGCGTGGGTGAGCCCAGTAAACCTAAGTAGACGTGGCATAAGCAGTTCATGGTCACCCACCCCCAAAGAGCTTTACATTTACGTCAAGGTGTCTGCTCTACCCATTCTCCTTTATCGCAAACTAAGATGATCATCAAGGACCTTGTTGTCTGAAAACCAGCAAGAGCCCCTTCTTGGGGCCTCTGGTTCCTGGGTAATTGAAGTATGGATGGATTTATCACACCTAATATGGGATAAGGCAGTTTGTGGTCATCTTTCCCTAAGGAACTTCACAGTTTCTGCAAGTTATCTACAATACCTGTTCTCCTTTACTGAAAACTAGGATTATCATCCCCGAAAACCTGCAAGAATACCTTCTTGAAGTACTTAATTCCTGAGTAATTGATTTGTGGGTGGACCTAGTACATCTAAAATGGGGTGGGATAAGCAGTTTTTGGCCACCTTCCCTCATAGAGCTTCACCTTTCTTGCAAGATGCCTGCTCTGCATGTTCTCCTTTACATCAAACTAGGTTGGTCATCAAGAACCTTGGACCTTGTTGCTTGAAAACCAGCAAGAACTCCTTCTTGGAGCCTCTGGTGCCTGGCTAATTGACGTGTGGGTGGATTTATTACACCTAATATGGGATAAGGCAGTTTGTGGTCATCTTTCCCTCAGGAACTTCACAGTTTCTGCAAATTATCTACAATACCTGTTCTTCTTTACTGCAAACTAGGCTTATCATCCCTGAAGAGCTGCAAGAGTCCCTTCTTGAAGCACCTGGTTACTAAGTAATTGATGTGTGGTTGGGTCTGGTACTTCTAAGTAGGGGTGGAATAAGGCAGTTCATTACCACCCTCACCCAAGGAGCTTTACCTTTCCTGGCTTCAAGCCCCTTCTAACTATAATGTGGGTAGGCATGTTACACTGTTCAGGTGGTAGCCATGTGGCATGTCCCGAAGCATACCTGGCTTTTTTTTTGTTGTCTTGTTAGTTGATGCCTTCATCCACTGGCATCAGATGTGGAACGGGGGATGTGACACCTATATTTGCGTTTGAGATCTAAAGACAAGAGGTCCAAGGTCATGGGGAGATAGTCCAACCAGTCTGGAATGGAGCTTCTCACAGCAAGATCTGTGGTGGGGGGAAACAAGCATAGGACCCTTGCTGACCAAGCCAACTTGGTCAAAGAGGAAACTGGGGAGCTCAGTTTCTAAGGTGGTAACACACACCCAACGAGGTAGGAAGGATCTTCAGGTACAGGACCAAGAAAACAGAAGATTGGCTTTAGATACACTTTAGGGCATGCTAAAAAGGAATACAAAAATACTGACTGAGAGGTCACTTTAGCAAACCTTAAGTACACTTTAAGGGGCCTTAAGTGTTTCTGTTTCTTGCCGAATCAGGGATAATGTGTTTCATAAGAAGACCATGCATAGATTACTGCACAGTGATGAGCATGAGCGAAGGTCCACCACTGTGTAGATGACATGTACAGACGATTGTTTTGGCTACATTTGCAGAAAGGTCATTTATCTGATATTTCTTTTTTTTGCGTGTGCGTTGTTTGTAGAGCTTCGGTCTTGCAACCCATTAAGCAGACGAGGTTCACCCATTTTATCAGGAGGGAGTAATGAAATAATGAAGGTAATTTTGGCGTTGAATGGCAGTGAGTGAGATTTAATTGCACGAGGTCCTCACCGCTACATAGAGAAGCCATTTAATGCTGGAGGAAAATGAGCAAATCAATTCGATAAATCACATTTCCATTAGAATGGTCTCTTTCTAGCGAGAAACCGGATACAGAAAGTTTGTGTCCTCAGGTAGACCAGAATTTTAGGACATCAATAGGGACTGTACTTTGAGCCTGGGGTCCTCCTGGTAAACATGGCCGTAGATCTCGGATAAGGTGAAACATGGAGAAATTGGCCAAGTGAGATCTTTCTGAAGGCCTGGTTGCCTGAACCTCGTACATTTGTGCTTTGGGACAAGACGATTTGGCATTACAAGCACAAGTTTATAGGGACAATTGGATCAACCTGATGGCTGAACCTCGGCAGATCTTCCATAGAATGGACCCCCCCATAAAAAAGGGCAGTTGCCTCAGGTGAGAAATCCATTGGAAAAACAAAAAAGCTCCAAACGGTCGTCTTAGGAGTCCATCATCAATTATTGTTGATAACATTGAGTTAAGGTAGCCGATGCATTTCAGGGCCCAAACAATCCCCCTTCAACATGGTTGTATGAAAGATGGAAAAGCTTCTGTAGCCCTCTTTTGGGAGGGGGGGGGGGTAGGGTATTTGACAAAGGACCAGATTGACTACTGTAGTCAATATAGAACATTAACCGTAACCAGGGGCGGACTGACCATTTGGAAACTCGGGCACTGCCCGAGGGCCCGGGGTCAGTAGGGGGCTCCATGAGATGCCCCTGGTACCTTTTTCATAGGCTTTTTTGAGTTTGGGCAAGGACACAGGGGCTCCATGATCCCCTATTGCCCGGGGACCCCATGAGTTGTCAGTCTGCCCCTGGCCCCTAGTACCTTTTTCATAGGCTTTTTTGAGTTTGGGCAAGGACACAGGGGCCCCACTATCCCCTATTGCCCGGGGGCCCCATGAGTTGTCAGTCTGCCCCTGACCGTAACGTATATAGTATAGATGCACACCAGTATGGAGATAATACAAGCTTTATATAAGAAGAGATTAGTAAAAGTACATACATCCAACGTACAAACAAGTATTATCAGCAAAGGGCATGATGGGAGTCTTGGTGGGTTGTGCACATATACCCGGGTATATATTTAATAATAAAGATGAATGTTACAGAAAAAGTCCAGTCGCAGGGGCCCCTGAGGACGATGTGGCATCTGTCTTTGCGTTTTGAGATCTAAAGACAAGAGGTCTAAGTTCATGGGGAGATAGTCCAACTGTTGTCCAACCAGCCTGGAATGGAGCTTCTCACAGCAAGCTCTCTGGAACTTGAAGTCAACCTATCTACTTTGCACTTTAGTCTCCCTAACTACTTCTGATCTGATATGCAACTGGATCTCCAAGCCTATGAGCCCAACGTGGCCACCGGAAGCCTAACTTGGCTCTAGCCTATGCTGGTTATTAAGCCCTCAGCTAAAGCCAGCTATAAAATTTCAGGGAGTGGTTAACTAAAATGACAGGAGCTGCATATAAACTATACCCGGGTATATATAGTTATTAATAAAGATGGATGTTGCCGAAAACGTCCAGTTGCAGGGGCCCTTGAGGATGATGAGGCATCTGTGTTTGTGGTGGAGACTTAAAGACAAGATCTGAGGTCTTGGGGAGATCCTTCAACTATTGTCCAACCAGCCTAGAATGGACCTTCTCACCAGCAGGACTGAAATGACAACACTGGAACTCAGAGTCAGCCTAGAATATCACGAGTTGCATGTAAACTCTATTGCAATAAACAGGTTCACCTACCAATGTACTGGAAGGTGACCACTGCACATACAGTAGCACAGACCTACTGGTCTGGCATTGTGTATGTGCGGTAATAACATGGACAGGTCAGAGATCAAGGATTTAGAATTCCACCCAGCAGCTGCTATTAGATCATAGGAATACTTGCCTGATACTCTCTTCTGGTTTGAGGATTAACAGCATGGACAGGACTCATGTGTCTGAAACACTCTTCCTCCTTCTGGGGTTTCATAGCCCACAACCCAGGGACAGGAAGTTCTATGTCAAATAAGGAACATTATTATGGAATCCCCGTTTTCACTACACTGGCTATGAATGATCATGTGACCCCATCACAATCCGCGTTTTCACTACATTGGCTCTGAGTGATCACATGACCCCATCACAATCCCCGTTTTCACTACACTGGCTATGAATGATCACATGACCTCACCACACTCCTTGTTTTCACTGCATTGTCTATGAATAATCACATGACCCTGGCACAATCTCCGTTTTCACTACACTGGCTATAAATGATCACATGATCCTGGCCAGGGGCGGACTGACAACTCATGGGGCCTCCGGGCAATAGGGGATCCTGGGGCCCCTGTGTCCTTGCCCAAACTCAAAAAAGCCTATGAAAAAGGTACCAGGGGCATCTCAGGGGGCCCCCTACTGACCCTGGGCCCTTGGGCAGTGCAAGAGTTTCCAAATGGTCAGTCTGCCCCTGATCCCGGCACAGTCTCCGTTTTCACTACACTGGCTTTGAATGATCACATGACCCCATCGCAATCACCGTTTTCACTACACTGGCTATGAATGATCACATGACCCCGGCACAACCCCCGTTTTCACTACACTGGCTATGAATGATCACATGACCCGGCACAACCCCCGTTTTCACTACACTGGCTCTGAATGACCACATGACCCCATCACAACCCCCGTTTTCACTACACTGGCTATGAATGATCACATGACCCCATCACAATCCCCTTTTCACTACCCTGGCTATGAATGATCACATGACCCCATCGCAATCGCCGTTTTCACTACCCTGGCTATGAATGATCACATGACTCCATCGCAATCCCCGTTTTCACTACATTGGCTCTGAATGGTCACATGACCCCATCACAACCCCCGTTTTCACTACATTGGCTATGAATGATCACATGACCCCATCACAACCCCCGTTTTCACTACATTGGCTATGAATGATCACATGACCCCATTACAATCCCCGTATTCACTACACTGGCTATGAATGATCACATGACCCCATCGCAATCCCCGTTTTCACTACATTGGCTCTAAATGGTCACATGACCCCGGCACAACCCCCGTTTTCACTACATTGGCTCTAAATGGTCACATGACCCCATCACAACCCCCGTTTTCACTACACTGGCTGTGAATATTGTTGTTTTCCCCAGCAGGAGAACCAGAGACAAGCAGCAGCAGTAATGAGATCGATGAGATGGATGATGCAAAGTTCGGCCTGATCCCGCGGTCCCAGGAACTGGTCCGCTCCGTCATTACAAGGAGCTTCAGGAAGCTGAGGTCATTTCTGGACCGGTACTGGAATTTCCTGCAGAGCGGCATCGAGCTTCTGAACGCCATCTTGTTCCAGGTAACATCTCATCCTGAAATACGGTCATCAATACAGACGGGAAAGCATTGGGGGTTTTTATTTGCATTTTTTCTATTTTAAAATTTTTTTTATGTTAAGGGATAAAAAATGTATCTTTACATTTAAAGTTTTATTTTTATAGTCAGGTAAATATGATATATCAGGTATTACAGTTCATGATTACAAGTACAGCCACTAGGTGGTGCTGTGAGCGCATATTCACATGTCATTTACTCCTTTGCTGAAAAAAAGATGTTTCTTTTTTTTGTGTAAATGTCGGCTGCAGCTCAGATTAAACACACAGCTGAATGTGGCCCCTCCCTTTCCTCTTGTGGAACCCAGCCACTAGGTGGTGCTGTGAGCGCATGTTCACATATCATTTACTGCTTTGCTGAAAAAAAGCTGTTTTTTTTTTGTGTAAATGACAGCTGCAGCTCAGATTAAACACACAGCTGAATGTGGCCCCTCCCTTTCCTCTTGTGGAACCCAGCCACTAGGTGGTGCTGTGAGCACATGTTCACATATCATTTACTGCTTTGCTGAAAAAAAGCTGTTTTTTTTTTGTGTAAATGACAGCTGCAGCTCAGATTAAACACACAGCTGAATGTGGCCCCTCCCTTTCCTCTTGTGGAACCCAGCCACTAGGTGGTGCTGTGAGCGCATGTTCACATATCATTTACTGCTTTGCTGCAAAAAAGCTGTTTTTTTTTTTGTACTTTACATCTCAGGTCCATCAAAATAAAGGTTTGTGCAGAAAGCAGCCACAGTCTGAGCAGAAAAGCCTGTCCCCGGCCAGCATGCTGCAGAGAAGCAGCTCTCTGTGTGGAAGCAGTGGTCTCTCTGCAGAGGTCTGACACGCCTCCTGCTGAGTCAGAGCCAGAGCCCTCCAATCAGCAAAGCACATACTCCCTGCTAATTGGACGGTTCTACCTCTGACTCATCAAGGGGCATGTTGGACCTCGGCAGAGTGACCGCTGCTTCCACACAAGGGGCAACGCTAATTGTAATTCTGCTACGCGTCCATCAAAAATAAAGGCTGATTGGGAGCAGAGGCGGACTGGCAGTGCCCGAGGGCCCGGAGTCAGTAGGGGGCCCCATTAAATGCCCCTGGAACCTTTTTATAGGCTTTTTTGGATGTGAGCAAGGACACAGGGGCCCCATGATCCCCTATTGCCCGGGGGCCCCATGAGTTGTCAGTCCGCTCCTAGTTGGGAGCTTTTTCCTACCTCGGCATGGGAGATCCAACATATTCTGACCTTCTGACCATATAGCATATAGACAGTGGCGTAATGGTGAGGGGCCCATCTGTGGCCCCTGATGGCTCCAATAATCAGTATATAACAGGAGACTGTCAGAGACTTCCAGCATACCAGAGGAGATGATTAGAGACTGCAGACCTGCCAATGGGTTGGAAGACACACTACAGGAGATGGCAAAAGAATGGGAGGGTGCAACATGAGACTGCTAGAGGTCACTGTCATTATAACCTCTTTACGAATGCATAAAAAAATGACTGCTGGGGTCTGCAAAGGGCCACACGTGATATTCAGGTATGACAGAAGACTGTTAAAGACCTCCGACATACGAGAGGAGATGATTGAGACTGCAGGCCACCAAGAAGCCTCATTGGAGGACACACTACAGGAGATAATGAGAGACTGGGAGCGTGCAACATGAGACTGCTAGAGGTCACTGTCATTATAACCTCTTTATGAATGAATGCTTCCACTACTGACTGCTGGGGTCTGCAAAGGGCCACACACCAAGTACCAAAGGGCCACCTGTGATAGTCAGTCTATGACAGAAGACTGTTAGAGACCTCCGACATAAGAGGAGATGATTAGAGACTGCAGGCCACCAACAAGCCTCATTGGAAGACACACTACAGGAGATAATGAGAGACTGGGGATATGCAACATGAGACTGCTAGAAGTCACCATCATTATAACCTCTTTACGAATACATAAAAGACTGACTGCTGGGGTCTGTGAAGGGCCACACGTGATATTCAGCCTATGACAGAAGACTGTTAAAGGAGGTGATTAGAGATCGCAGGCCACCAGCAAGCCTCCAGTGGAAGACATACTACAGGAGATAATGAGAGACTGGGGACATGCAACATGAGACTGCTAGAGGTCACTGTCAGTATAACCTCTTTATGAATGAATGCTTCCACCACTGACTGCTGGGGCCTGCAAAGGGCCACACACCAAGTACCAAAGGGCCACCTGTGATAGTCAGACTGTTAAAGACCTCCAACATACGAGAGGAGATGATTAGAGACTGCAGGCCACCAACAAGCCTCATTGAAAGACACTACAGGAGATAATGAGAGACTGTTAGCGTGCAACATGAGACTGCTAGAAGTCACCATCATTATAACCTCTTTATGGATGAATGCTTCCACTACTGACTGCTGGGGCTTGCGAAGGGCCACACAGCAAGTACCAAAGGGCCACACATGATATTCAGAATGTGACAGAAGACTGTTAAAGACTTCTGGCACACTGGAGAAGATGAGTAGAGATCAGGGGCGGACTGACCATTTGGAAACTTAGGCACTGCCCGAGGGCCCGGGGTCAGTAGGGGGCCCCATGAGATGCCCCTCGTACCTTTTTCATAGGCTTTTTTGAGTTTGGGCAAGGACACAGGGGCCCCATGATCCCCTATTTCCCGGGGGCCCCACGAGTTGTCACTCTGCCACTGAAGGAGACTGCAGACAACCACTAAGGGTGTTTGGAAGACGCCTTACAGGAGATGACGAGGGACTGGGGACATGCAACACGAGACTGCTAGAGGTCACTGTCATTATAGCTTCCAGTACTGACTGCTGGGGGACTGCGAAGGGCCGCATGTGGCCCCCGGGGGCCGCAGATTGGCCACCAGAGACGTACGACCTATTTTATTTGAATTTTCATTCAACAAAATCCGCCGTTTGCCTTGTTTGGAATTATTTTTTTACCGCCCCCCCCTGCTGCCTAAACCCGCCGCGCTCTCAATCCTCCCTCCCTCCCTCCATGTCCTGTAGATAAATGTTTCCAATTTCGGGATCAGGTGAACACACATTGTCTCACCCGCTGGGAGCTCGGACACACCGCTCCATTGCTCTCCCGCCGCAGAGGCGAAGGATCGATGCCGCGGGTATATTTAGGTGTGAGATGATTCTCGAAGTGAGCCGATCGTTGGAGGTATCGATCGCCCGCGCAATTAGATTTTGAATGAGATGGCGGAGCCTAGAGGGGGAACGTGACGCGTTGCAGGACATGGCGGTTACACGTGGTCACGGAGAGGAGGGAACGTGGCCGCCGGGGGGGGGGGGCGTCCTTCGGAGACGCGGCGTGTCACCCGTACCGTACGGCCCTCGCAGGGACCAGATCTTCAGGATCAGAAAACGATTTTGGGGGAGGGGCCGTCATCGATTTTGTATCATCTGAGAAAATAAAACGATTGCTACAATTATTGTAATAATTATATTAGAAAATATACAAATGATAGTAATATATATATAAAAATGATCACACTTTGCCCCTCCCCCTTTCCTGCCATGCTCAGGTAAGGGTCTAATATGGACTTTTTTGGGGGGACCCCAAGCTCACGATGACGTCACAAGGGGGCAGGGGTGACCCTGAATTTGCTCAGATAAGGGTCTAATATGGACTTTTTTGGGGGGACCCCAAGGTTTCTTTCCCCTGATTTTGGCATGGGGCTCCCTCTTAAGATCCACACCAGACCTGAAGGGTCTTGTATAGAATTTGGGGGACCTCATGATTTTTTTTGCGTGGGGCCCCCCTTAAAATTCATACCAGACCTGGGGGGCCTGGTAAGAACTGGGGGGAACACACGAAAGGTAAGGGCGTTCGGTGGGCTGCCTTGCAATACACCGCCACAGGTCAGGAGCAATGCTTTGGTCAATCACAGTGCACGATGACGTCACAAGGGGGCAGGGGTGACCCTGAATTTGCTTAGATAAGGGTCTAATATGGACTTTTTTGGGGGTACCCCAAGCTTTTTTTCCCTTGATTTTGGCATGGGGCTCCCCCTTAAGATCCACATCAGACCGGAAGGGTCTTGTATAGAATTTGGGGGACCTCATGATTTTTTTTGCGTGGGGCCCCCCTTAAAATTCATACCAGACCTGGGGGGCCTGGTATGAACTGGGGGGAACGAACGAACGGTAAGGGCGGTCGGTGGGATGTTCGCCCGCCTTGCCCCACAATACACCGCCACAGGTCAGGCGCAATGCTTTGGTCAATCACAGAGCATGATGACGTCACAAGGGGGCGGGGGTGAACCTAAATTTGGGGGACCTCATGCTTTTTTTTGTGTGGGGCCCCACTTAAAATTCATACCAGACCTGAGGGGCCTGGTATGAACTGGAGGAACACACGAATGGTAGGGGCGTTTGGCGGGCTGTTTGCTCGCCATGCCTCGCAATACACTGCCACAGGTCAGGTGCAATGCTTTGGTCAATCACAGAGCACGATGACGTCACAAGGGGGCGGAGGTGAAACTGAATTTGGGGGACCTCATGCTTTTTTTTTGTGTGGGGGCCCCCCTTAAAATTCATACCAGACCTGAGTGGCCTGGTATGAACTGGGGGGGGAATGCACGAAAGGTAAGGGCATTCGGTGGGCTGTTCGCCCGCCATGCCCCACAATACACCGCCACAGGTCAGGCGCAATGTTTTGGTCAATCACAGCGCACAATGATGTCACAAGGGGGCGGGGGTGAACCTAAATTTGGGGGACCTCATGCTTTTTTTTGTGTTGGTCCCCCCTTAAAATTCATACCAGACCTGAGGGGCTTTGTTTGAACTGGGGGGAACGCACGAACGGTAAGGGCACTGCCACAGGTCAGGCGCAATGCTTCGGTCAATCACAGAGCACAATGACGTCACAAGGGGGCGGGGTGACCCTGAATTTGCTCAGATAAGGGCCTGGCATGAACTGGGGGGGAAACGCATGAACAGTAAGGGCGTTCGGCGGGCTGTTCACCCGTCATGCCCCACAATACACTGCCACAGGTCAGGCGCAATGCTTTGGTCAATCACAGCGCATGATGACGTCACAAGGGGGCAAGGGTGAACCTGAATTTGAGGGACTTCATGTTTTTTTTGTGTGGGGCCCCCCTTAAAATTCATACCAGACTTGAGGGGCCTGCTATGAATTGCACGAAAGGTGAAGGCGTTCGGTGGGATGTTCGCCTGCCGTGCCTCACAATACACCGCCACAGGTAAGGCGCAATGCTGTGGTCAGTCACAGCACACGATGACGTCACAAAGGGGCAGGGGTGGACCTGAATTTGCTCTAGTATGAATTGGGGAGAACGCACGAAAGGTGATGGCGTTCGGTGGGCTGTTCACTCGCCATGGCTTACAATACACTGCCACAGGTCAGGCGCAATGCTTTGGTCACTCACAGCGCACGATGACGTCACGGGGGGGGGGGGGGGTGTTCGGCCCATCACTTACGGTGACTCTGGATATAATTGGATGGGTTTATGTCGGTTATTTGGGGTTATTTATTCCCTGTCTGGACAGGCTTGGTGTTCCGTGGGATTATTTCCGTCTCTTCTGTCCTCGCGTTCCGAGATCAAAGCTGAGAGTTCCCAGAGCTCGGCTGGCGGCGGCTGTTTGCAGGCGACGTGCGGGCGATGCGTGGCAGTCGCTGCGAAGGTTCCCCGCCACTTCCTGCCCCCCCAAGATCATCATGAGCTAAGGGAATGGATGGCGTCCCTCGCGTTACTCGCGGCCCTCCACGCTCGGCGCTCTTTCACAGAACACTAAGAGGTTCTCATGGACCGAACGTGCCGTGTTCTCTTAATGTCGAATATTTTATCCCCCGAGCAAACCAAGTCGTCTTAAAGTCGACCTCCGGGCGGATCGATGCAGCTCTGTAATCATTGATACGCCATTGAAGCGGAATTAAACCCCCCCAATAAGCAAACATTCATTATATTGCGGCTCGTGGTGGCTGCATTGGTTTTCTTTTTGGTGTGATCCAGCCAGAAAGTCTGTTGCTCTTCAAAAAGAACAAGCTCTCCTGCAGATGATGATGAGAGGAACCATCGCCACTGACAGGCGTGCCGACGAGGATCAGCTTTTAATTCATATAAAACCTTTATTTAAAAGAATGTAACTGATTATAAAGCGTCAGCTTGGAGTTTGGCTTCTGTTTGTTAGTGTATCTATATCTGCTAATACATTGAACACTCCCAAGCAGTGGGAGGAGTCATGCAAATTATAAAATGCCTCGATGGGCGGGTGTCAGTCTGGGGGAGTGGGCATTCCTAGGTAGGCTGTATTTGCATGCAGACCATACAAGCATGTGATCCAGAGCATCCAATGATTGAAAAGACTGCAATCCACTCAATAAAAGAGGCGGGGCCAGGGACAGTCAGGCTGGGGAGGAAAGTGCTAGATGATACTGGATGCCCTCCAGCCAGGAAATGAGGCGGAGCTCTATCTGACTGGCTGCAGCTTCTAATGCACATTGTGAAAGTTCCCTCCCAGTGTGCGGTGACATCAGAGGAAGACGATTCAGTCCAGGGGAGGAGCCGATACACCTGTGCAAGACTGAAGGGGAGGAGCCGCTACACCTGTGCAAGACTGAAGGGGAGGAGCCGGTACACCTGTGCAAGACTAAAGGGGAGGAGCCGCTACACCTGTGCAAGACTGAAGGGGAGGTGCCAGTATGCCTGTGCAAGACTGAAGGGGAAGAGCTGCTACACCTGTGCAAGACTGGAGGGGAGGAGCCGGTACACCTGTGCAAGACTGGAGGGGAGGAGCCGGTACACCTGTGCAAGACTGGAGGGGAGGAGCCGCTACGCCTGTCTAAGACTGGAGGGGAGGAGCTGGTACACCTGTGCAAGACTGGAGGGGAGGAGCCGGTACACCTGTGCAAGACTGGAGGGGAGGAGCCGGTACACCTGTGTAAGACTGGAGGGGAGGAGCCGGAACACCTGTGTAAGACTGAAGGGGAGGAGCCGGTACACCTGTGCAAGAATGAAGGGGAGGAGCCGCTACACCTGGGCAAGACTGGAGGGGAGGAGCCGGTACGCCTGTGCCAGACTGGAGGGGAGGAGCCGCTACGCCTGTGCAAGACTGGAGGGGAGGAGCCGGTACGCCTGTGTAAGACTGGAGGGGAGGAGCCAGTACACCTGTGCAAGACTGGAGGGGAGGAGCCGCTACACCTGTGGAAGACTGAAGGGGAGGAGCCGCTACACCTGTGTAAGACTGAAGGGGAGGAGCCGGTACACCTGCGCAAGACTGAAGGGGAGGAGCCGGTACACCTGTGTAAGACTGGAGGGGAGGAGCTGGTACACTTGTGCAAGACTGAAGGGGAGGAGCCACTACACCTGTGCAAGACTGGAGGGGAGGAGCCGGGGCACCTGTGCAAGACTGAAGGGGAGGAGCTGCTACACCTGTGCAAGCCTGAAGGGGAGGAGCCGATACACCTGCACAAGACTGGAGGGCAGGTTGGAGTTCACTAGCGACTTGCTGTTAGTTGTTGTTGTCTGCAGGTTTACATTGCGGAGGTTTCGGGGAGGGGGGGGAGGGGTGTTCTGCAGGCTGAGGTTCCGGAGTTGCAGACATGACACAGCGATGGGCTACGTGACCAGAGGGCCGTCCCTCCTCCTCCCTCATGGGGTGTCTGTGATCACCGCTCTCTCTGCCTGCTTTCATCTTCTGCCTGGGACCGGACCAGGAGATTTCCATTAGCTGCCTCCCTGTCACCTCCTCATCCGAGATAATCCAGAGCTTGGCGCTTGGCAATGCCGAAAAGATGGCGGCTTGGATCCGGAGGAGACCGGAGTGTAGTTATAGATCACACCCCGACAATCCATGAAAGATGGAGCCACAAATACACAGAGTTTTATTGTTTTCTGAAGCCCCCCATTAAAGTCTAAAGTTCCTCATTTGTAGACCCAGGGATGGTGGGAACCCCTCATAATGGACACAGGGATGGTGGGAACCCCTCATAATGGACACATGGATGGTGGGAACCCCTCATAATGGACACAGGGATGGTGGGAACCCCTCATAATGGACACAGGGATGGTGGGAACCCCTCATAACGGGCACAGCAGGCATACAGACCCGGGAACGCAGCACAGGGATGGTGGGAACCCCTCATAATGGGCACAGAGGGTGTACAGACCCGGGAACTCGGCATGGGGATGATGGGAACCCCTCATAATGGGCACAGCGGGTGTACAGACCCGGGAACTCAGCACAGGGATGGTGGGAACCCCTCATAATGGGCACAGCGGGTGTACAGACCCGGGAACTCAGCACAGGGATGGTGGGAACCCCTCATAATGGCCACAGCGGGTGTACAGACCCGGGAACTCAGCACAGGGATGGTGGGAACCCCTCATAATGGCCACAGCGGGTGTACTGTATATACGATCTATAAATATATTATCATTTCTTCTTTCATACATCAGAGGGGGAATCTCTCCCGGGTATAGAAGGGTTACAGGTGGAGTTCTGGTTTTGGGGTTCCCGCGGTTGTGCTGATTCCTCCCGCCGCTCTTTGTTCTCCAGCAGCAATTATATGTAATCACCACATTACAGTCAGCAGGAGGAACATCGGGGCTGGACTGGATCCAACACATCTGAGGTCTCAAACTAAAAATACAACGAACCCCCCCCCCCCGACACTGACTGTCTATTGGGGGGGGGGGCTACGAGGTGACCCCCAGATATGACACATTCAGTTCTGATACCTGCCAAGTGCCCTACAGACACAGGGAGAGAGAGAGCTTTCTATGAGCAACTACCTCTGAATTCAGCAGGCTTTTCACAGTGCTTGTAGGCTAAACCCACACCTTCCTCTCTGAGATGTGGTGATGGATCCGGATCTTCTGTAGAGGGTGTCGGCTTTTCACACTGCTCTCCGCCTCCTTTACTTCCTTTGTGTTGACTTTGAAGGCTTTGTTGCTAAAATATGCATTTATTTCATTTTTTCATTTTTTTTTAATTTATAATTTTATTTTTTCACTATTTAATCATTTATTTTAATTCATTTAATTTTTATTTATTTAATTAAATCTGAACAATTTCACATTTCATTTTAATTGAATTTATAATATTTTCACTATTATTTATTTAATTTTTATTTTAGGTTAGGTATTCGGTTGGAGGCAGGGGCGGACTGACAACTCATGGGGCCCCCGGGCAATAGGGGATCATGGGGCCCCTGTGTCCTTGCCCAAACTCAAAAAAAGCCTATGAAAAAGGTACCAGGGGCATCTCATGGGGCCCCCTACTGACCCCGGGCCCTCGGGCAGTGCCCAAGTTTCCAAATGGTCAGTCCGCCCCTGGTTGGAGGTTAGGTATTCGGTTGAGGGTCAGATATTCGGTTGAGGGTTAGGAATTCGGTTGAGGGTTAGGAATTCGATTGGAGGTTAGAGATTCGGTTGAGGGTTAGAGATTCGGTTGAGGGTTAGATATTCGGTTGAGGGTTAGGTATTTGGTTGAGGGTTAGGTATTTGGTTGAGGGTTAGATATTCGGTTGAGGGTTAGAGATTCGGTTGAGGGTTAGGTATTCGGTTGGAGGTTAGTTATTCGGTTGAGGGTTAGATATTTGGTTGATGGTTAGATATTCGGTTGAGGGTTAGATATTTGGTTGATGGTTAGATATTCGGTTGGAGGTTAGATATTCGGTTGATGGTTAGATATTTGGTTGATGGTTAGATATTCGGTTGAGGGTTAGATATTTGGTTGATGGTTAGGTATTCGGTTGAGGGTTCTCTTTTGGCTGAGAACTTGTGTAGGTCGTAGGTTGGAGTTATGAGTTTGGATACATTTTAGTGGATGGGCTTTGGAGTCCAAGGCCGTGTTGAAGGTGGTTGGGTGTTATAGCCGGGGAGTCGGCGTCGGGTTCAGGACTAGACGGTGAATCAGCCGACGAGCCCATTTGGTGCATATTCTGGAGTCTTCCTTTAACTTCCTGCCAGCCGGCAGCATAATCGACCCATCTCAGGGGACACTCTAAGGAAGAGTCCTCTCATGGTGTCATGGAGTCTTCTCATCCTCCGTGTGTGCGGTGCAGGCGACGGGCTTCTCGATGTGCATCAAGTCACATGACCGGGCCCTCGCTCTACACAGGAGGCTTGGAGCGTGAGCGCCACGTGTCGGCAATCATAGCAGAGCGCGGCGCGCCATCCTACAGGAACGTGAGCCGTACACGCACCTAAAATAGCAGCCGCAACAATAGCAGGCGTTCTCCCGGGCGGTAGTCTCCGGCACGCCAGACTCCCAGACAATGGTTAGTGAGGCCCGGCATGTGACGGGACCCAATCCATGGACTGCCATTGTCTGCAGCACATTTCAAGCCACCAGCCGGCAGCCTACATTACCCGAAGCGGCAGCAGCCGATGGTTACATAACCGGCTGATCAGGTGAGCCAAACCAGAAATTCACCAAATTCCCCACCGCGTCCCAACCCCCACCGATTATCAGAGATGTCAGCCGGTGGGGAGTTCTTATTCTTCATGTTTTCCAATTACAGGCTCCCCGCTCCCCGCCAAACACGTGACACCTATCCATCCATCCAACATCCTTCCATCCAACATCCTTCCACCCATCCATCCAATGTCCTTCCACCCATCCATCCAATATCCTTCCATCCATCTATCCATCCAACATCCTTCCACCCATCCAACATCCTTCCACCCATCCATCCATCCTTCCACCCATCCATCCAATGTCCTTCCACCCATCCATCCAACATCCTTCCACCCATCCAACATCCTTCCACCCATCCATCCATCCTTCCATCCAATATCCTTCCACCCATCCATCCATCCAATATCCTTCCACCCATCCAATATCCTTCCATCCATCCATCCTTCCTTCCACCCATTCATCCAATATCCTTCCACCCATCCATCCATCCTTCCACCCATCCATCCATCCATCCATCCAATATCCTTCCACCCATCCAATATCCTTCCATCCATCCATCCATCCATCCTTCCTTCCAACATCCTTCCACCCACCCACCCATCCATCCAATATCCTTCCACCCATCCAATATCCTTCCATCCATCCATCCATCCTTCCTTCCACCCATTCATCCAATATCCTTCCACCCATCCATCCATCCTTCCACCCATCCATTCAACATCCTTCCACCTATCCATCCATCCATCCATCCATCTAATATCCTTCCACCCATCCATACATCCAATATCCTTCCTTACACCCATCCATCCATCCAACATCTATCCATCCAACATCCTTCCACTCATCCATTCATCCAATATCCTTCCACCCATCCATCCAATATCCTTCCACCCATCCATCCATCCATCCAATATCCTTCCACCCATCCATCCATTCAATATCCTTCCATCCAATATCCTTCCATCCATCCATCCAACATCCTTCCACCCATCCAATATCCTTCCATCCATCCATCCAACATTCTTCCACCCATCCAATATCATTCCACGCATCCATCCAATATCCTTCCACCCATCCATCCATCCATCCAAATCCTTCCACCCATCCATCCAACATCCTTCCACCCATCCATCCATCCAACATCCTTCCACCCATTCATCCATCCAATATCCTTCCACCCATCCATCCAATATCCTTTCATCCATCCACCCATCCAATGTCCTTCCATCCATCCAATATCCTTCCACCCATCCATCCATCCAACATCCAATATCCTTCCACCCATCAATCCAATATCCTTTCATCCATCCATCCATCCAATTTCCTTCCACCCATCCAATGTCCTTCCATCCATCCAATATCATTTCTCTTCTCAGGAAGTGTTGATATTCTGGATTTTTCTCTGCGAAATGATGGAATCCTGACCATTGTGTGATGAGTGTTGGCCGATGTCGGTGATAAATAGTCCTCTCTCTCTCCAGTCTCGGAAATTGGTAGACATGACATTGCTGTGTCCTGATTGGTGGTGTCGCTGGGCCACCTATGGTGTCACGGTTTTATTTTGGTCACATAGCGGAGTCTTCGGTCAGGATGCCAGGTGACGCACACCAAACAGTCCAGGCTAATCAATGTGCATCAAGTCACATGACCTCACTCTACACAGGAGGCTTGGAGCGTGAGCGCCACGTGTCGGCAATCATAGCAGAGCGCGGCGCGCCATCCTACAGGAACGTGAGCCGTACACGCACCTAAAATAGCAGCCGCAACAATAGCAGGCGTTCTCCCGGGCGGTAGTCTCCGGCACGCCAGACTCCCAGACAATGGTTAGTGAGGCCCGGCATGTGACGGGACCCAATCCATGGACTGCCATTGTCTGCAGCACATTTCAAGCCACCAGCCGGCAGCCTACATTACCCGAAGCGGCAGCAGCCGATGGTTACATAACCGGCTGATCAGGTGAGCCAAACCAGAAATTCACCAAATTCCCCACCGCGTCCCAACCCCCACCGATTATCAGAGATGTCAGCCGGTGGGGAGTTCTTATTCTTCATGTTTTCCAATTACAGGCTCCCCGCTCCCCGCCAAACACGTGACACCTATCCATCCATCCAACATCCTTCCATCCAACATCCTTCCACCCATCCATCCAATGTCCTTCCACCCATCCATCCAATATCCTTCCATCCATCTATCCATCCAACATCCTTCCACCCATCCAACATCCTTCCACCCATCCATCCATCCTTCCACCCATCCATCCAATGTCCTTCCACCCATCCATCCAACATCCTTCCACCCATCCAACATCCTTCCACCCATCCATCCATCCTTCCATCCAATATCCTTCCACCCATCCATCCATCCAATATCCTTCCACCCATCCAATATCCTTCCATCCATCCATCCTTCCTTCCACCCATTCATCCAATATCCTTCCACCCATCCATCCATCCTTCCACCCATCCATCCATCCATCCATCCAATATCCTTCCACCCATCCAATATCCTTCCATCCATCCATCCATCCATCCTTCCTTCCAACATCCTTCCACCCACCCACCCATCCATCCAATATCCTTCCACCCATCCAATATCCTTCCATCCATCCATCCATCCTTCCTTCCACCCATTCATCCAATATCCTTCCACCCATCCATCCATCCTTCCACCCATCCATTCAACATCCTTCCACCTATCCATCCATCCATCCATCCATCTAATATCCTTCCACCCATCCATACATCCAATATCCTTCCTTACACCCATCCATCCATCCAACATCTATCCATCCAACATCCTTCCACTCATCCATTCATCCAATATCCTTCCACCCATCCATCCAATATCCTTCCACCCATCCATCCATCCATCCAATATCCTTCCACCCATCCATCCATTCAATATCCTTCCATCCAATATCCTTCCATCCATCCATCCAACATCCTTCCACCCATCCAATATCCTTCCATCCATCCATCCAACATTCTTCCACCCATCCAATATCATTCCACGCATCCATCCAATATCCTTCCACCCATCCATCCATCCATCCAAATCCTTCCACCCATCCATCCAACATCCTTCCACCCATCCATCCATCCAACATCCTTCCACCCATTCATCCATCCAATATCCTTCCACCCATCCATCCAATATCCTTTCATCCATCCACCCATCCAATGTCCTTCCATCCATCCAATATCCTTCCACCCATCCATCCATCCATCCATCCAACATCCAATATCCTTCCACCCATCAATCCAATATCCTTTCATCCATCCATCCATCCAATTTCCTTCCACCCATCCAATGTCCTTCCATCCATCCAACATCCTTCCACCCATCCAATATCATTTCTCTTCTCAGGAAGTGTTGATATTCTGGATTTTTCTCTGCGAAATGATGGAATCCTGACCATTGTGTGATGAGTGTTGGCCGATGTCGGTGATAAATAGTCCTCTCTCTCTCCAGTCTCGGAAATTGGTAGACATGACATTGCTGTGTCCTGATTGGTGGTGTCGCTGGGCCACCTATGGTGTCACGGTTTTATTTTGGTCACATAGCGGAGTCTTCGGTCAGGATGCCAGGTGACGCACACCAAACAGTCCAGGCTAATCAATGTGCATCAAGTCACATGACCTCACTCTACACAGGAGGCTTGGAGCGTGAGCGCCACGTGTCGGCAATCATAGCAGAGCGCGGCGCGCCATCCTACAGGAACGTGAGCCGTACACGCACCTAAAATAGCAGCCGCAACAATAGCAGGCGTTCTCCCGGGCGGTAGTCTCCGGCACGCCAGCCTCCCAGACAATGGTTAGTGAGGCCCGGCATGTGACGGGACCCAATCCATGGACTGCCATTGTCTGCGGCACATTTCAAGCCACCAGCCGGCAGCCTACATTACCCGAAGCGGCAGCAGCCGATGGTTACATAACCGGCTGATCAGGTGAGCCAAACCAGAAATTCACCAAATTCCCCACCGCGTCCCAACCCCCACCAATCATCAGAGATGCCAGCCGGCGGGGAGTTCTTATTCTTCATGTTTTCCAATTACAGGCTCCCCGCTCCCCGCCGAACACGTGACACCTATCCATCCATCCAATATCCATCCATCCAACATCATTCCATCCAACATCCTTCCATCCAACATCCTTCCACCCATCCATCCAATGTCTTTCCACCCATCCATCCAATATCCTTCCACCCATCTATCCATCCAACATCCTTCCACCCATCCAACATCCTTCCACCCATCCATCCATCCTTCCATCCAATATCCTTCCACCCATCCATCCAACATCCTTCCACCCATCCATCCATCCAATATCCTTCCACCCATCCATCCATCCTTCCATCCAATATCCTTCCACCCATCCATCCATCCAACATCCTTCCACCCATCCATCCATCCAACATCCTTCCACCCATCCATCCATCCAACATCCTTCCACCCATCCATCCAATATCCTTCCACCCATCCAATATCCTTCCATGCATCCATCCATCCTTCCTTCCACCCATTCATCCAATATCCTTCCACCCATCCATCCATCCTTCCACCCATCCATTTAACATCCTTCCACCTATCCATCCATCCATCCATCTAATATCCTTCCACCCATCCATACATCCAATATTCTTCCTTAGACCCATCCATCCATCCATCCAACATCTATCCATCCAACATCCTTCCACTCATCCATTCATCCAATATCCTTCCACCCATCCATCCAATATCCTTCCACCCATCCATCCATCCATCCAATATCCTTCCACCCATCCATCCATCCAATATCCTTCCATCCATCCATCCATCCAACATTCTTCCACCCATCCATCCATCCATGCAATATCCTTCCATCCAATATCCTTCCATCCATCCATCCAACATCCTTCCACCCATCCAATATCCTTCCATCCATCCAACATTCTTCCACCCATCCAATATCCTTCCACCCATCCATCCATCCAAATCCTTCCACCCATCCATCCAACATCCTTCCACCCATCCATCCATCCAACATCCTTCCACCCATTCATCCATCCAACATCCTTCCACCCATTCATCCATCCAATATCCTTCCACCCATCCATCCAATATCCTTTCATCCATCCACCCATCCAATGTCCTTCCATCCATCCAATATCCTTCCACCCATCCAACATCCTTCCACCCATCCATCCATCCAACATCCAATATCCTTCCACCCATCCATCCAATTTCCTTCCACCCATGCAATATCATTTCTCTTCTCAGGAAGTGTTGATATTCTGGATTTTTCTCTGTGAAATGATGGAATCCTGACCATTGTGTGATGAGTGTTGGCCGATGTCGGTGATAAATAGTCCTCTCTCTCTCCAGTCTCGGAAATTGGTAGACATGACATTGCTGTGTCCTGATTGGTGGTGTCGCTGGGCCACCTATGGTGTCACGGTTTTACTTTGGTCACATAGCGGAGTCTTCGGTCAGGATGCCAGGTGACGCACACCAAACAGTCCGGGCTTATCAATGTGCATCAAGTCACATGACCTCACTCTACACAGGAGGCTTGGAGCGTGAGCGCCACGTGTCGGCAATCATAGCAGAGCGCGGCGCGCCATCCTACAGGAACGTGAGCCGTACACGCACCTAAAATAGCCGCCGCAACAATAACAGGCGTTCTCCCGGGCGATAGTCTCCGGCACGCCAGACTCCCAGACAATGGTTAGTGAGGCCCGGCATGTGACGGGACCCAATCCATGAACTGCCATTGTCTGCGGCACATTTCAAGCCACCAGCCGGCAGCCTATGTTACCCGAAGCGGCAGCAGCCGATGGTTACATAACCGGCTGATCAGGTGAGCCAAACCAGAAATTCACCAAATTCCCCACCGCGTCCCAACCCCCAACAATTATCAGAGATGTCAGCCGGTGGGGAGTTCTTATTCTTCACCTTTTCCAATTACAGGCTCCCCGCCGAACACGTGACACCTATCCATCCATCCAATATCCTTCCAACATCCTTCCACCCATCCATCCAACATCCATCCATCCAATATCCTTCCACCCATCCATCCAACATCCTTCCACCCATCCATCCATCTAATATCCTTCCACCCATCCATCCAACATCCTTCCACCCATCCATCCAATATCCTTCCACCCATCCATCCATCCATCCATCCACCCATCCATCCATCATCCTTCCAACATCCTTCCACCCATCCATCCAACATCCTTCCACCCATCCATCCAATATCCTTCCACCCATCCAATATCCTTCCACCCACCCATCCATCCAACATCCTTCCACCCATCCATCCATCTAATATCCTTCCACCCATCCATCATCCTTCCACCCATCCATCCAATATCCTTCCACCCATCCATCCATCCATCCATCCAATATCCTTCCACCCATCCATCCACCCATCCATCCAATATCCTTCCACCCATCCATCCAACATCCTTCCACCCATCCATCCAACATCCTTCCACCCATCCATCCAACATCCTTCCACCCATCCATACATCCAATATCCTTCCACCCATCCAACCATCCAATATCCTTCCACCCATCCATTCATCCGTCCATCCAATATCCTTCCATCCAATATCCTTCCATCCATCCATCCAACATTCTTCCACCCATCCAACATACTTCCACCCATCCATCTATCCATCCACCCATCCATCCAATATCCTTCCACCCATCCATCCAATGTCCTTCCATCCATCCAATATCCTTCCATCCATCCAACATCCTTCCACCCATCCAACATCCTTCCACCCATCCAATATCCTTCCACCCATCCATCCATCCAATATCCTTCCAACATCCTTCCACCCATCCATCCAATATCCTTCCACCCATCCATCCAACATCCTTCCACCCATCCATCCAATATCCTTCCACCCATCCAATATCCTTCCACCCACCCATCCATCCAACATCCTTCCACCCATCCATCCATCTAATATCCTTCCACCCATCCATCATCCTTCCACCCATCCATCCAATATCCTTCCACCCATCCATCCACCCATCCATCCAACATCCTTCCACCCATCCATCCAACATCCTTCCACCCATCCATACATCCAATATCCTTCCTCCCATCCATCATACATTTATCTATCCATCCATCCAACATCCTTCCACTCATCCATTCATCCAATATCCTTCCACCCATCCAACCATCCAATATCCTTCCACCCATCCATCATTATCCTTCCACCCATCCATTCATCCGTCCATCCAATATCCTTCCATCCAATATCCTTCCATCCATCCATCCAACATTCTTCCACCCATCCATCCATCCAACATACTTCCACCCATCCATCTATCCATCCACCCATCCATCCAATATCCTTCCACCCATCCATCCAATGTCCTTCCATCCATCCAATATCCTTCCATCCATCCAACATCCTTCCACCCATCCAACATCCTTCCACCCATCCAATATCCTTCCACCCATCCAATATCCTTCCACCCATCCATCCAACATCCATCCACCCATCCAACATCCATCCATCCATCCATCCAATATCCTTCTATCCATCCAACATCCTTCCACCCATCCAATATCCTTCCACCCATCCATCCAACATCCTTCCATCCATCCATCCAACATCCTTCCACTCATCCAATATCATTTCTCTTCTCAGGAAGTGTTGATATTGTGGATTTTTCTCTATGAAATGATGGAATCCTGACCATTGTGTGATGAGTTTTGGCCGATGTCGGTGATAAATAGTCCTCTCTCTCTCCAGTCTCGGAAATTGGTAGACATGACATTGCTGTGTCCTGATTGGTGGTGTCGCTGGGCCACCTGTGGTGTCACGATTTTATTTTGGTCACATAGCGGAGTCTTCGGTCAGGTTGCCAGGTGACGCACACCAAACAGTCCGGGCTTATCAATGTGCATCAAGTCACATGACCTCACTCTACACAGGAGGCTTGGAGCGTGAGCGCCACGTGTTGGCAATCATAGCAGAGCGCGGCGCGCCATCCTACAGGAACGTGAGCCGTACACGCACCTAAAATAGCCGCCGCAACAATAGCAGGCGTTCTCCCGGGCGGTAGTCTCCGGCACGCCAGACTCCCAGACAATGGTTAGTGAGGCCCGGCATGTGACGGGACCCAATCCATGAACTGCCATTGTCTGCGGCACATTTCAAGCCACCAGCCGGCAGCCTATGTTACCCGAAGCGGCAGCAGCCGATGGTTACATAACCGGCTGATCAGGTGAGCCAAACCAGAAATTCACCAAATTCCCCACCGCGTCCCAACCCCCACCAATCATCAGAGATGCCAGCCGGTGGGGAGTTCTTATTCTTCACCTTTTCCAATTACAGGCTCCCCGCCGAACACGTGCCACCTATCCATCCAACATCCTTCCAACATCCTTCCACCCATCCATCCAACATCCATCCATCCAATATCCATCCATCCAACATCCTTCCACCCATCCATCCAACATCCTTCCACCCATCCATCCAACATCCTTCCACCCATCCATCCAATATCCTTCCACCCACCCAACTTCCTACCACCCATCCATCTAATATCCTTCCACCCATCCATCCATCCATCCAATATCCTTCCACCCATCCATCCATCATCCTTCCACCCATCCATCCAATATCCTTCCACCCATCCATCCAATATCCATCCATCCAACATCCTTCCACCCATCCATCCAATATCCTTCCACCCATCCATCCATCCTTCCACCCATCCAACATCCATCCATCATCCTTCCACCCATCCATCCAATATCCTTCCACCCATCCATCCATTCAATATCCTTCCACCCATCCATCCATCCATCCATTTAACATCCTTCCACCCATCCATCCATCCAACATCCTTCCACCCATCCATACATCCAATATCCTTCCTCCCATCCATCATACATTTATCCATCCATCCATCCATCCATCCAACATCCTTCCACCCATCCATCCATCTAATATCCTTCCACCCATCCAATATCCTTCCACCCATCCATCCATCATCCTTCCACCCATCCATCCATCCAATATCCTTCCACCCATCCATCCATCCATCCAACATCCTTCCACCCATCCAACATCCTTCCACCCATCCATACATGCAATATCCTTCCTCCCATCCATCATACATTTATCCATCCATCCATCCATCCATCCAACATCCTTCCACTCATCCATTTATCCAATATCCTTCCAACCATCCATTATCCTTCCACCCATCCAACATCATTCCACCCATCCATCCATCCATCCAATATCCTTCCATCCACCCATCCAACATTCTTCCACCCATCCATCCATCCATCCAACATACTTCCATCCATCCATCCAATATCCTTCCACCCATCCATCCAATGTCCTTCCATCCATCCAATATCCTTCCATCCATCCAACATCCTTCTACCCATCCAACATCCTTCCACCCATCCAATATCCTTCCACCCATCCATCCAACATCCATCCATCCAATATCCTTCCATCCTTCCAATATCCTTCCACCCATCCAATATCCTTCCACCCATCCACCCAACATCCATCCACCCATCCAACATCCATCCAACATCCAATATCCTTCCACCCATCCAACATCCTTCCATCCATCCAATATCCTTCCACCCATCCAATATCCTTCCACCTATCCAACATCCATCCATCCATCCAGTATCCTTCCATCCACCCAACATCCATCCACCCATCCAACATCCATCCAACATCCAATATCCTTCCACCCATCCAATATCCTTCCACCCATCCAATATCCTTCCACCCATCCATCCAATATCCTTTCTTCCACCCATCCAATATCCTTCCACTCATCCAATATCATTTCTCTTCTCAGGAAGTGTTGATATTGTGGATTTTTCTCTGTGAAATGATGGAATCCTGACCATTGTGTGATGAGTGTTGGCCGATGTCGGTGATAAATAGTCCTCTCTCTCTCCAGTCTCGGAAATTGGTAGACATGACATTGCTGTGTCCTGATTGGTGGTGTCGCTGGGCCACCTGTGGTGTCACGATTTTATTTGGTCACATAGCGGAGTCTTCGGTCAGGATGCCAGGTGACGCACACCAAACAGTCCGGGCTTATCAATGTGCATCAAGTCACATGACCTCACTCTACACAGGAGGCTTGGAGCGTGAGCGCCACGTGTCGGCAATCATAGCAGAGCGCGGCGCGCCATCCTACAGGAACGTGAGCCGTACACGCACCTAAAATAGCAGCCGCAACAATAGCAGGCGTTCTCCCGGGCGGTAGTCTCCGGCACGCCAGCCTCCCAGACAATGGTTAGTGAGGCCCGGCATGTGACGGGACCCAATCCATGGACTGCCATTGTCTGCGGCACATTTCAAGCCACCAGCCAGCAGCCTACATTACCCGAAGCGGCAGCAGCCGATGGTTACATAACCGGCTGATCAGGTGAGCCAAACCAGAAATTCACCAAATTCCCCACCGCGTCCCAACCCCCACCAATCATCAGAGATGTCAGCCGGTGGGGAGTTCTTATTCTTCACGTTTTCCAATTACAGGCTCCCCGCTCCCCGCCGAACACGTGCCACCTATCCATCCAATATCCTTCCACCCATCCATCCAACATCCTTCCACCCATCCATCCAATATCCATCCATCCAACATCATTCCATCCTTCCACCCATCCAATATCCTTCCATCCAACATCATTCCATCCTTCCACCCATCCATCCAATATCCATCCATCCAACATCATTCCATCCTTCCACCCATCCAATATCCTTCCATCCAACATCATTCCATCCTTCCATCCATCCATCCAATATCCATCCATCCAACATCATTCCATCCTTCCACCCATCCAATATCTTTCCATCCATCCATCCAATATCCTTCCACCCATCCATCCAGCAAACATCCTTCCATCCATCCATTCTTCCAATTTCCTTCCACTCATCCTTTCAATATCCTTCCAACCAATATCCTTCCACCCATCCAATATCCTTCCATCCATCCTTTCTTCCAATTTCCTTTCACCCATCCATCCAATATCCTTCCATCCATCCAATATCCTTCCACCCATCCATCCATCAAATATCCTTCCACCCATCCAATATCCTTCCACCCATCCATCCATCAAATATCCTTCCACCCATCCAATATCCTTCCACCCATCCATCAAATATCCTTCCACCCATCCAATATCCTTCCACCCATCCATCAAATATCCTTCCACCCATCCAATATCCTTCCACCCATCCATCAAATATCCTTCCACCCATCCAATATCCTTCCACCCATCCATCAAATATCCTTCCACCCATCCAATATCCTTCCACCCATCCATCAAATATCCTTCCACCCATCCAATATCCTTCCACCCATCCAATTTCCTTCCACCCATCCAATGTCCTTCCATCCATCCAAATCCTTCGACTCATCCAATATCATTTCTCTTCTCAGGAAGTGTTGATATTCTGGATTTTTCTCTGCGAAATGATGGAATCCATGACCATTGTGTGATGAGTTTTGGCCGATGTCGGTGATAAATAGTCCTCTCTCTCTCCAGTCTCGGAAATTGGTAGACATGACATTGCTGTGTCCTGGTTGGTGGTGTCGCTGGGCCACCTGTGGTGTCACGGTTTTATTTTGGTCACATAGTGGAGTCTTCGGTCAGGATGCCAGGTGACGCACACCAAACAGTCCAAAGTTTCACATTCCTGACATTGACCCGGTAAGATGGACATTTCTGGAATTCCTCTCGTTGTTCACACATGAATGATCTCAGAGGGCCCGGGGCACCCAGGATGTGGGCCCTCATTGCTGCTTACTCTCTGGACTATAAGGTCACCATGGTAGAGCAGCACCATGGCCAAGTTACCAAAGACTATGGGAAAGGAGGTGGAGGGTGGGCCTCCTGCAGGAGAGTCATGGAACTACACAGGACCTTCTCTATGGCTCCAATAACAGAGGATTATGGGAAAGGAGATAAGAGTGGAGCCTCCTGCAGGAGAGTAATGGAACTACACAGCACCCTCTCTATGGCTCCAATAACAGAGGATTATGGGAAAGGAGGTAAGGGTGGAGCCTCCTGCAGGAGAGTCATGGAACTACACAGCACCCTCTCTATAGCTCCAACAACAGGGGATTATGGGAAAGGAGCTGAAAGTGGAGCCTCCTTCAGGAGAGTCATGGAACTACACAGCCTCCTCTCTAAAGCTCCAACAACAGGGAATTATGGGAAAGGAGCAGAAAGTGGAGCCTCCTTCAGGAGAGTCATGGAACTACACAGCCTCCTCTTTATGGCTCCAACAACAGGGGATTATGGGAAAGGAGCTGAAAGTGGAGCCTCCTGCAGGAGAGTCATTGAACTACACAGCCTCTTCTCTATGGCTTCAATAACAGAGGATTATGGGACAAGGGTGCAGAGAAGTCGGCCATGATGGTTCTGCATTTTTATCCCCTTGTGGGATAGTCATGTGACCAATACCATCCCGAAAAATGCCACAAGCGCCAGACTCCATTTTTTTCCCTCTGCCGGCAGTCTGAGAATCTCAGCTTGTGCTGCAGAGGGAAGGGTTCCCAGACATGCCCACTGCAGGATCCTTTCTTCGCCTCCCATACAGAAAACCTCATGGATCACTAAGAAGCCTCGGAGAATACATCCCACCGGCGGCCACCAATCAGAGAGGGGATAGGAAACCCAGGAGACGCTTCAGGAAACAAGGCCACCCATTGCACATGTGAGGAGCTCTCTGGAATCCAACTTCTGGGCATTACAGAGAATCCACATCTAAGGAAAGGGGGTGAATTTTTTTTTTTTTAATTATTATTATTATTTAATCACAGCCGCAGCATTGGCTTTTTTTCCCGGCAGTTCTCCTGACCTCCGGTGACGGTAATGGAGTGATTAGCCGGCGAGCGGCGGATGAGCGCGATTACAGGAAGAGCTGGAGGGTCTGTTCCGAGCATCTCCCGCTACACCTCACATCTCTAGATCCAGAATTATCGAATATTGTTTAGTCATTGGAGGAGGAAGAGGAGGGGGAGGAGAACACAGCCCTGATTTCCCAGCATCTACACTGCCACAATGCTCCAAGCAGAGCCTATAGTCCATAGTGTGTGTACATATATATATATTATCATTTTTATTTTTTTAAATTTATTTTTTATTTTACTTTATTCATATAAACTTCAATAGCGTCCCCCTGCCAATGCCTTCCTCTGCTTTACTCTCCCGAAAGGCCGGCGCCATCTTTGTTCAGGCATCATCCAGGGTCACCCTTTATTTCCTGGGCTGAGATGGCGGCTCAGAGATGACACCATCATGTAAGGCTTGGCTCACATATATGCATTTTGCATCAGATGTTTTCTCCAGTGCTTTGTTTTTGTGTTTTGCTACAGGCGTTAAAAAAAAAAATCTCTAGAATGTATTTAAAAAAAAAATATATTTTTAAAAATAAAAAATAATAAAAATATATATTTTTTAAAATATATTCTGCCATATATTTGAAAGGCTACAATTTTGGCCATATTCAATATATATATATATACATACAGTGGGGATGGAAAGTTTGGGCACCCCAGCTAAAAATTTGTATTAATGTGCATAAAGAAGTCAAGGAAAGATGTAAAAATCTCCAAAAGGCATCAAATTACAGATTAGACATTCTTATAATATGTCAACAAAAGTTACATTTTATTTCCATCATTTACACTTTCAAAATAACAGAAAATAAAAAATGGCGTCTGCAAAAGTTTGGGCCCCCTGCAGAGTTAATATCTTGTACTGCCCCCTTTGGCAAGTATCACAGCTTGTAAACGCTTTTTGTAGCCAGCCAAGAGTCTTTCAATTCTTGTTTGAGGTATCTTTGCCCATTCTTCCTTACAAAAGTCTTCCAGTTCTTTGAGATTTCTGGGCTGTCTGTCACGCACGGCTCTTTTAAGGTCTATCCATAGATTTTCAATTATGTTGAGGTCAGGAGATTGTGAAGGCCATGGCAAAACCTTCAGTTTACGCCTCTTGATGTAATCCCCCGTGGATTTCCAGGTGTGTTTAGGATCATTATCCATTTGTAGAAGCCATCCTCTCTTTAACTTCAGCTTTTTCACAGATGGCATCAAGTTACCATCCAACATTTGCTGAAATTTTATTGAATCCATTTTTCCTTCTACTCGTGAGATGTTCCCTGTGCCACTGGCTGCAACACAACCCCAAAGCATGATTGATCCAACCCCATGCTTAACAGTTGGACAGAGGTTCTTTTCATTAAATTCTGTGCCCCTTCTTCTCCAAACGTACCTTTGCTCATTCCGGCCAAAAAGTTCAATTTTAACCTCATCGGTCCACAGAACTTGTTTCCAAAATGCATCAGGCTTGTCTATATGTTCATTTGCAAAGTTCAAACGATGATTTTTGTGGTGAGGACGTAGAAGAGGTTTTCTTCTGATGACTCTTCCATGAAGACCATATTTGTACAAGTATCTCTTTATAGTGGAATAGTGTACCACAACTCCAGTGTCTGCCAGATCTTTCTGGAGGGATCGTGCAGTCAAACGTGGGTTTTGAATTGTTTTTCTCACAATCCTGCGAGCTGTTCTGTCTGATATTTTTCTTGGTCTTCCAGATCTTGCTTTAACTTCCACTGTTCCTGATGACTGCCATTTCTTAATTACATTCCGAACAGAGGATATTGACATCTGAAAACGCTTTGCTATCTTCTTATAGCCTTCTCCAAGTTTGTGAGCGTCAACTATTTTCAGTTTCAGTTTTCTAGACAACTGCTTAGAAGAACCCATGGTGCTGATTGTTGGGGCAAGGTCAGATGAGTCTGGGCATTTAAAACCTTTGAGATTGACATCACCTGGTCTTCCCAGACGATGATTGAGAACAATCCATGACACTGGCAGGTCTCAGCTTGGCAAAGGGGGCAGTGCATGCTATAAATT
>NW_028320590.1:0-84703 GCF_062004578.1 Staurois parvus
CTACAAATGGCGGGATAAATACGGGGATTTTTTTTTTCCACTAGTAATGGCGGAGATCGACTTATAGCAGGACTGCGGCGGGCATTCTGACACTGGGGGGGGGGGGGGACTGACTTGGTGTCCCTGACATCCCCAGTGACACCAATACAGTGATCAGTGCTAATATAAAGCCCCAACACTGTACTAATGACACCGGGCAGGAAGGGGGTAATGTGAGGGGCAATCAAAGGGTTAACTGTGTGCAGTTTGTCATACTGGGCTGTGTTTTGCTTCACCGCTCCCCTCCCCCGTCGGAGTTGCTCGGCAATCACCAGGCACCAGCAAGTAATCACTGGCCGGGACCCGTTGATTGACAGCCGTGGCTGCGAATGGCGGCACGGGTAGGGCGTGTGCACGCCCCCTACCTGGAAATGCGAAGGCGTGTATATGTGATTTTGCGCCCCGTGCCGCCCTGTAGCAGTACTTCTCTATATGGTGGACGGGAAGCGGTTAAAGGAGACGTTTGGGGTTTATACAATAAACACACATACTCGCCTCCATGCTGCAACTGCCCCCGCCGGCTCAAAACCCAAGAACTGTGATCACATGACCGCTGATCACATGACCGCTGATCACATGACCGCTGATCGCTCAGTTCTCGGTCTGCACAGCGAGGAGCACAGTGACTGTCAGTCATCGCTCTCCTCTCTGCTCCTCCAGCATTCACTGGAGTATTAGCTTGAGTAGGGGGTGGGAACAGCTGGATGCAGCTCCCAGGGATCTGGGGGGATCCTGACAATATTGTTGGGATACATCTACAACCTGGAGCTGCTCTGTGACAGCCTCTGATTGTAGGCAATAGCCCACCACCAGTTGTCTCTGGGTCACAGAAAAGCAAAAGTAAGTGCACCCCTGAGACTCACAAGGGAAGTTTGATCCACAAACCTTTCCCAGACTTCCCCTTTTAGTTTTTTTAGGGTCTATTCAGCTTCAGGTAGAAAATGGGTGAATGTTGGGTGAAAACATTGGTGAAAAGACCAATCTGTCTGTTTTTTTTTCAGGGTCCCCATCCCCCAGAGCACACCGAGCACTTCTCCGAGGAGGAATGGCTGCGTCTGGAGACGGAACAGCGGCAGCTGTACAGCGAGCTTGTGGCAGACAATGACCAGACTCTGCACACTCTGGGTAATGGCTGCCACCTATACAGTGTCCCTGTACACCCCATACACCCCGTGACAGTCCCTCTCATCCTCCTGGAAGTCCCATTGTGGTTGTGTTTTCTGTAATCCATGGAGGGGTATGGCTGTACTGTGTCCTATCACTGCTTTACTACAATGATGTGAATTGCACATTGCTGGCATTGAGACTCTGAAGGCTGCGGAACAAAATAATGAAAAAATAATTAGCCCGTTAGTCACGTGGCCCGTTAGTCACGTGGCCCGTTAGTCACGTGGCCCGTTAGTCACGTGGCCCGTTAGTCACGTGGCCCGTTAGTCACGTGGCCCGTTAGTCACGTGGCCGGCTGTTCTCCAATAACAGGGCAGAGGAAATTCAATGAGCTATAGCAGGTCAGTAAGATGGACTCTCCTGAGAAGCAATTTCCCATATAGATCCCGAGAGAATCATGGGACTGGCCTGCTACCAGCCTCTGGAAAATACTAATTGCCTGGCTGTTTGTGGGTACAGTGCATTCAGCTCTCCTCCTCTGTATCTCACCTCAATGACAGGTTTCCTTTGTTGCATTTAGTGAATGAGCCCCACATATCAGTCCATCCATCCCGCCGCCCCCCCCCTTCCCCCAGTGCAGATTACCCGGTTATCCGTGATCATCGATGCTTGACCACATTCATCACATGTTACATGGAAGGTTGGATAAAGACACCGCTCCATCCAGTTCTACCTGAGTGTATGTATGTCACTCCCATATACCATGTCCCTGTACAGTGCGCTCACTAACACACATCTAAAACTCTCCACTCCCCGCTGACACAGTTACATCGTCATTCTGGATGAAAGACATTCCATCCATTTCTACCATAAAAGGGAAAAAATGTATAATCCTATTCCCAATGTTTATCCAGAAGAAGGCAAAAACCCAGCAAATCCCGATCCCATCTCCTTCCTGATCCCCCGAGAGGCAATCTGATATTCCCGGATCAACTTCACCTATAAATGGTATATCCAGTTACAGTATCCCCCGGAAGTGAGTCCCCCCCCCCCCCCCCCCCCCGGACTGTATACAATGTGTGTGTGTGTATATATATTATTATTATACAGTATTTATAAAGCCCCCATAGTTGGCTCAGCGCTGTACATTACAATGGGGGACAGAACATGTGACAGAACAATACCAATACAATGTGATACGTGAGGGGATCGAGGGCCCTGATCCTTGGAGCTTACAATCTAGGAGGGAGGGGATGGTGGCACAGGAGGAGATAGCTGTGGGGGATGGAGTGGTAGGAAGAGTGGAGGAGGTCGGCAAGTTAGCAGGGGGTGGGGTAGGCTTCCCTGAAGAGGTGGGTTTTCAGGGTGCGCCTAAAGGAGAGGAGAGTAGGTGATAATCTGATGGGTTGGGGCAGGGAGTTCCAGAGGATGGGTGACACCCTGGAGAAGTCCTGGAGGCGGGCATGGGAGGAGGAGACCAGGGAACTAGAGAGAAGGAGGTCTTGTGAGGAGCGGAGTGTGCGTGTTGGGTGGTACTTGGATATTAGGTCAGTGATGTAGTTCGGGGCAGTATGGTGGACGGCTTTGTACGTCAGTGTTAGGATTTTGAATTTGATCCGTTGCGCAATCGGAAGCCAGTGGAGGGATTGGCAGAGGGGGGTGGAGGACACTGAATGGAGGCCAGTGGAGGGATTGGCAGAGGGGGGTGGAGGACACTGAGTGGAGGCCAGTGGAGGGATTGGCAGAGGGGGGTGGAGGACACTGAGTGGAGGCCAGTGGAGGGATTGGCAGAGGGGGGTGGAGGACACTGAGTGGAGGCCAGTGGAGGGATTGGCAGAGGGGGGTGGAGGACACTGAATGGAGGCCAGTGGAGGGATTGGCAGAGGGGGGGGGTGGGGGGTGGAGGACACTGAGTGGAGGCCAGTGGAGGGATTGGCAGGGGGGGGGGTGGAGGACACTGAATGGAGGCCAGTGGAGGGATTGGCAGGGGGGGGGTGGAGGACACTGAATGGAGGCCAGTGGAGGGATTGGCAGAGGGGGGTGGAGGCCAGTTGAGGGATTGGCAGAGGGGGGTGGCGGAGATGGAGCGGTTGGAAAGGTGAATGAGTCTGGCAGCCGTATTCAGGATGGACTGAAGCGGGGATAGCCAGCGGCGAGGCAGGCCAGTGAGGAGGGAGTTGCAGTAGTCGAGTCGTGATATGATGAGGGAGTGGATGAGCTGTTTAGTGGTTTCTGGGGTTAGGGAACGTGCGGATTTTGGCGATGTTGCGGAGGCGGAGTCTGCATGTTGCGGAGGTGGAGTCTGCATGTTGCGGAGTCTGCATGAGTTTGTTAGTGATTGGACTTGGGGCTGGAAGGATAGGTTGGAGTCCAGAATGACACCAAGTACTCTGGCCTGCGGGGCGGGTTTGATGGTGGTGTTGTTTGATGTGATGGAGAAGTCAATGGGGGGTGGGGTCCAGGCTGGGGGGAAGACAAAAAACTCGGTTTTGGAGAGGTTCAGTTTAAGGAAGTGGAGCGACATCCAGTCTGATATGTCGTTCAGTAGGTGTGTGATTCGGGCGGAGACCGAGGGGGTGAGGTGGGGGGTTGAGAGATAGATTTGTGTGTCGTCGGCATAGAGGTGGTAGTTGAAGCCGTGAGAGTGTATGAGTTGGCCAAGGGAGGAGGTGTAGATGGAGAAGAGAAGGGGCCCAAGGACAGAGCCTTGAGGGACCCCAACAGAGAGGGGGAGTGAGGGGGAGGTGGTAGCATTATAGGCAATGCTGAAAGAGCGTTGTGACAGGTAGGAGGAGAACCAGGAGAGAGCAGAATCTCTGAGGCCGAGGGAGTGTAGTTTTTTGAGGAGGAGGGGGTGGTGGACTGTGTGGAAGGCCGCAGAGAGGTCAAGGAGTAGGAGCACTGAATAGTGGCCATTAGCTTTGGTGGTTAGCAGGTCGTTGGAGAGTTTGAGTAAGGTGGTTTCGGTGGAGTGTAGGGCGGTTTCGGTGGAGTGTAGGGCGGTTTCGGTGGAGTGTAGAGGACGGAAGCCGGACTGTAGGGGATCGAGGAGGTTGTTGTTGTTGAGGTGAGAGCATAGGCGGGTGTAGACGAGGCGCTCGAGGAGTTTGGATGTAAATGGGAGCAGGGAGATGGGTCTGAGGTTGTTCGGGTCATTGGGGTCCAGGGAGGGCTTTTTAAGTATGGGGGTGATGTGTGCATGTTTCAGAGAGGAGGGGAAAGTGCCGGAAGAGAGGGAGAGATTGAAGATGTGGGTGAGGGAGCGTAGGATGGAGGGGGAGGGAGGTCGTAGGAGTTGTGAGGGGATAGGGTCGAGGGGGCAGGTGGTGAGGCGGACATCAGAGAGGATCTTGGAGACTTCCTCGATGGTAGTAAGGTCAAAGGTGCGGAGTGTTGGGGGAGCTTCAGTATGAGGAATGTAGGGTGGGGTGGAAGTGGAGATCAGAGCAGTGGTGGGGCCGTGGGAGAGGTGTGATGAGGGGGTAGCTGAGTGAGGGGGAACGGGGTTGGAGGAAGTTTGAGCAGTGACGAAGTCCCTGCGGGTAATGTCGAGGGGGAGGGGGGATGAGGGGGTAGCTGTGTGAGAGGGGACGGGTTGAGAGGGCGTGTGAGTTGCGGCGATGTCCTTGCGAATTGTGTCAATCTTGTTTTTGAAGTGATTGGCAATCTCAAGGGCGGTGAGTGAGGTGCTGGGTGGAGGTGGGGGTGGAGAGAGTAGAGAGTTGAAGGCAGAGAAGATTCGGTGAGGATTGGAGGAGAGGGCCTTGATGAGGGTCAAGAAGTAGGCTTGTTTGGCTGCGTGGAGGGAGGAGGTGTAGGTGTGGAAGGCAGATTTGTAGCGGGTGAAGGCTTGTTGGGATTTGGTTTTGCGCCATAGTCGCTCCAGGGCACGACTGTGTCCTTGGAGGGTTTTGGTGTGATCAGTCTGCCAGGGCTGGAGTGGTCGGGGTCTGATGTTGCATGTGGTTAAAGGCGCTAGTGAGTCAAGGGCTGTTGAGAGCGCATTGTTGTAGGCGGTCATAGCCAAGTCGGGGCAGGACAGGGGGAGGATGCTGTCATGGAGTTGATCAGCTGCAGAGTGGAGGGGGGCAGGGTTAAGGTTGCGGAGGTTACGGCTGGTAGTAGTGTGACATTTGGAGGGGTAGGTGTTGGAGGACGAGGAGATAGAGAAGGTGATCAGGTTGTGGTCAGAGAGAGGGAAGGGGGTGTTAGTGAGGTTGTGGGGAGCGCAGAGGAGGGAGAAGACAAGATCAAGGATATTACCGTTGGAGTGGGTGGTGGATTGTATGCACTGTGCAAGTGCAAAGGAGGAGGTTAAGTGGAGGAGATGGGATGTGTCCGGGTTGTTGAGGTTGGCAGGGATGTTGAAATCCCCAAGGATGATGGTGGGTAGCTCAGAGGAGAGGAGGAAGGGTAGCCAGGAGGAGAAGTCATCCAGGAAGCGGGATATGGATCCAGGAGGCCGGTATATCACAGCAATCTTCAGGGGGGTTGGGGAGAATAGTCGGATGCAGTGGGCTTCGAAGGAGGAGAAGGATAGGGAGGGGGGTTTGGGAGGACTCGGAAGGTGCTCTGCGGTGACAGGAGCAGACCAACCCCACCACCTTTACGACCGTTGGGCCTGGATGAGTGGGTCCAGGTATATATACAGTATCTCCCAGAAGTGAGTCCCCCCCTCCCCCGGACTGTAATCAATGTGTATGTGTGTGTGTGTCATCCGTTCCCCCCCCTCACATTTGTGTCAATATTTGATTCTATCTTTCCATGTGACAACACTGAAGAAATGACACTTTGCTACAATGAATTAACTCAACACACCGCCATTAATGTCTAAACCGCTGGCAACAAAAGTGAGTCCACCCCTAAGTGACAAAGTCCACATTGGGCCCAAAGTGTCAATATTCTGTGTGGCCGCCATTATTTTCCAGCACTGCCTTCACCCTCTTGGACATGGAGGTCACCAGAGCTATACAGGTCACCACTGGAGTCCTCTTCCCCTCCTCCATGACGTCATCACGGAGCTGGTGGATGTTGGAGACCTTGCGCTCCTCCACCTTCCGTTTGAGGAGGCCCCACAGATGGTCAATAGGGTTTAGGTCTGGAGACATGCTTGACCAATCCATCACCTTTACCCTCAGCTTCTTTAGCAAGGCAGTGGTGGTCTGGGAGGTGTGTTTGGGGTCGTTCTCATGTTGGAATACTGCCCTGCGGCCCAGTCTCCGAAGGGAGGGGATCATGCTTTGCTTCAGTATGTCACATTACATGTTGATATTCATGGTTCCCTCAATGACCTGTAGCTCCCCAGTGCTGGCAGCACTCAATCCATGACACCCCCTCCACCCTGCAGCCCCAGACCATGACACCCCCACCACCATGCAGCCCCAGACCATGACACCCCCACCACCATGCTTGACTGTAGGCAAGACACACTTGTCTTTGTACTCCTCACCTGGTGCCGCCACACATGCTTGACACCATTTGATCCAAATCAGTTGATGTTGGTGTCATCAGACCACAGGACATGGTTCCAGTAATCCATGTCCTTAGTCTGCTTGTCTTCAGCAAACTGTTTTCGGACTTCCTTGTGCATCATCTTTAGAAGAGGCTTCCTTCTGGGACGACAGCCATGCAGACCAATTTGATGCAGTGTGCGGCGTATGGTCTGAGCACTGACAGGCTGCCCTCCCCCCCACCCCTACACCTTCTGCAGCAATGCTGGCACCACTGACAGGCTGACCCCCCACTCCTTCACCCTCTGCAGCAATGCTGGCAGCACTCATACGTCTATTTCCCAAAGACAACCTCTGGATATGACACTGAGCACATGCACTCAACTTCTTTGGTGGACCATGGTGAGGCCTGTCTGAGTGGAACCTGTCCTGTTAATCTGCTGTATGGTCTTGGCCACCATGCTGCAGCTCAGTTTCAGGGTATTGGCAATCTTCTTGTAGCCTAGGCCATCTTTATGTAGAGCAACAATTCTTTTTTTTCTGATCCTTAGAAAGTTCTTTGCCATGAGGTTCCATGTTAAACTTCCTGTGAGCAGTATGAGAGTGAGAGAGCGAAGACACCAAATGTAACCCACCTGATCCCCATTCACACCTGAGACCTTGTAACCTGACCCCGGGGAGGGAAAATGGCTAATTGGGCCCAATTTGGACCTTGTCAAGTAGGGGTGGACTCACTTCTGGGAGATACTGTATATTCTCTGTATCTAGGAAAGAATCCAGGACGTTCCTACAGCAATCCACTGAGCTGGCCACAACCAACTCTGGAGGGAGTCTATTCCACATTCTCACAGCTCTCACTGTGAAGAAACCTTTCCGTGTTTGGAGATTATGTCTGTTTTCCTCCAGACGTAAAGAGTGCCCCCTTGTCCTCTGTGATGACCTCAGGGTGAATAAGTCCACACCAACAGTCTGGCTAACCTGGCTGGTTCTCTGAGAACTCTCGGGTGTAAGCCATCTGTGATTTGTTCACATTAATAATGATCTGGCTGTAATAACCTGGTTAAGTTCTCTGAGAACTCTCGGGTGTAAGCCACCTGTGATTTGTTCACATTAATAATGATCTGGCTATAACCTGGCTGGTTCTCTGAGAACTCTCGGGTGTAAGCCATCTGTGATTTGTTCACATTAATAATGATCTGGCTATAATAACCTGGCTAAGTTCTCTGAGAACTCTCGGGTGTAAGCCATCTGTGATTTGTTCACATTAATAATGATCTGGCTATAATAACCTGGCTGGTTCTCTTGAGAACTCTCGGGTGTAAGCCATCTGTGATTTGTTCACATTAATAATGATCTGGCTATAATAACCTGGCTAAGTTCTCTGAGAACTCTCGGGTGTAAGCCATCTGTGATTTGTTCACATTAATAATGATCTGGCTATAACCTGGCTAAGTTCTCTGAGAACTCTCGGGTGTAAGCCATCTGTGATTTGTTCACATTAATAATGATCTGGCTATAACCTGGCTAAGTTCTCTGAGAACTCTCGGGTGTAAGCCATCTGTGATTTGTTCACAATAATGATCTGGCTATAATAACCTGGCTAAGTTCTCTGAGAACTCTCGGGTGTAAGCCATCTGTGATTTGTTCACATTAATAATGATCTGGCTATAATAACCTGGCTGGTTCTCTGAGAACTCTCGGGTGTAAGCCATCTGTGATTTGTTCACATTAATGATGATCTGGCTATAACCTGGCTAAGTTCTCTGAGAACTCTCGGGTGTAAGCCATCTGTGATTTGTTCACATTAATAATGATCTGGCTATAACCTGGCTAAGTTCTCTGAGAACTCTCGGGTGTAAGCCATCTGTGATTTGTTCACATTAATAATGATCTGGCTATAACCTGGCTAAGTTCTCTGAGAACTCTCGGGTGTAAGCCATCTGTGATTTGTTCACAATAATGATCTGGCTATAATAACCTGGCTAAGTTCTCTGAGAACTCTCGGGTGTAAGCCATCTGTGATTTGTTCACATTAATAATGATCTGGCTATAATAACCTGGCTGGTTCTCTGAGAACTCTCGGGTGTAAGCCATCTGTGATTTGTTCACATTAATAATGATCTGGCTATAAACTGGCTAAGTTCTCTGAGAACTCTCGGGTGTAAGCCATCTGTGATTTGTTCACAATCATTTTATTGAGTCTTTCTTTTCAGAGGTGGTCTTTATCGGCCACAAGGGTTCACTCAGTATGATGTTATTAGCATTTCTTTGTTTTTTTTTATTATACCTTTTCATTTGAATACACTGAGAAGAAGAATGTATTTAATACCATTGCCTTCTCCTTGTTCCTTGTGACCAGTTTCCCCGGATCATCTGTTATTGGGCCAGTATGTTCTCACCTCGCCTTTTTACTATTATTATATTTGAAATTGTTTTGGGCATCATTTTTTTTTCACTATCCTCAGCGCTGTGCTTCTTGTTATTGGTTTTCTTTGCCCTGATAACTCTTGAATTTCTCAAATCTCTCCTTGTAGTTATGGAATGCCGATGGTGGCCCTTCAGTTTTATATTTTTAAAGGATGTTTTTTTTCTCATTAATATTCCTATTATGTTGGTATTTAGCCACCCAGGTATAATTTTTGTTCTTTTAGATTTGTTGCCCAGTGGAATGCACTAATCAATGTCGTTTGATCTGTCCTTATAGCACTTAGGGTTCTCTTGTGTTATTGGATTCAAGAATGTGATCCCAGTTAGTGTCATGTAGTATGGAGTGCAGGTATTAAAGTTGGCTCATTAGAAGATTCTTTTCCTACCCTCATATGTCCTTTGCCTATAATTTATGGAAAATCTAATTACTCTGTGAAGTTTTTTTACTTCCATATCTGCAATCAGCTCTGTGTTTGTAATCGTTAGGTCCAGCGGAGCATTTTGTCTAGTTGAGGCTTCCAACTGCTTGTCTGCCCAATCACTACCGGAGTAAGTGTAGTCCCCCTTGATTGGAGTTTTGATCTTCCTCCCCACCATCTTCTTAATGTTAGGGTCAATTTAATGTTTATTTTGCCTCTTTAAAGCTCCAGCCACAAACACTCCACCTCCTCACCAGCCCCATTAGCAGTGCCGTTCCTATTCACCATCAAATCATTCTCCCCCTCTTCTACCTACCCTGTCCCTCTCCCAGATATCAGACGTCCAAACCCCTGCAAATCCATTACGTCATGTCCTCTGCCAGTTATCAGACCATGATAATCAATATCAGAGCCAGTGTACATCCATCCCATCACGTCCTCTCCCAGTTATCAGACCATGATAATCAATATCAGAGCCAGTGTACATCCATCCCATCACGTCCTCTCCCAGTTATCAGACCATGATAATCAATATCAGAGCCAGTGTACATCCATCTCATCACGTCCTCTCCCAGTTATCAGACCATGATAATCAATATCAGAGCCAGTGTACATCCATCCCATCATGTCCTCTCCCAGTTATCAGACCATGATAATCAATGTCCGAGCCAGTGTACATCCATCTCATCACGTCCTCTGCCAGTTATCAGACCATGATAATCAATATCGGAGCCAGTGTACATCCATCCCATCACGTCCTCTGCCAGTTATCAGACCATGATAATCAATATCAGAGCCAGTGTACATCCATCCCATCACGTCCTCTCCCAGTTATCAGACCATGATAATCAATATCAGAGCCAGTGTACATCCATCCCATCACGTCCTCTCCCAGTTATCAGACCATGATAATCAATATCAGAGCCAGTGTACATCCATCTCATCACGTCCTCTCCCAGTTATCAGACCATGATAATCAATGTCCGAGCCAGTGTACATCCATCCCATCACGTCCTCTGCCAGTTATCAGACCATGATAATCGAAGTCCAAGCCAGTGTACATCCATCCCATCACGTCCTCTGCCAGTTATCAGACCATGATAATCAATACATCCATCCCATCACGTCCTCTCCCAGTTATCAGACCATGATAATCAATATCAGAGCCAGTGTACATCCATCCCATCACGTCCTCTGCCAGTTATCAGACCATGATAATCAATATCAGAGCCAGTGTACATCCATCCCATCACATCCTCTCCCAGTTATCAGACCATGATAATCAATATCCGAGCCAGTGTACATCCATCCCATCACGTCCTCTGCCAGTTATCAGACCATGATAATCAATATCCGAGCCAGTGTACATCCATCCCATCACATCCTCTCCCAGTTATCAGACCATGATAATCAATATCAGAGCCAGTGTACATCCATCCCATCACGTCCTCTCCCAGTTATCAGACCATGATAATCAATATCCGAGCCAGTGTACATCCATCCCATCACGTCCTCTGCCAGTTATCAGACCATGATAATCAATATCCGAGCCAGTGTACATCCATCCCATCACGTCCTCTGCCAGTTATCAGACCATGATAATCAATATCCGAGCCAGTGTACATCCATCCCATCACATCCTCTCCCAGTTATCAGACCATGATAATCAATATCAGAGCCAGTGTACATCCATCCCATCACGTCCTCTCCCAGTTATCAGACCATGATAATCAATATCAGAGCCAGTGTACATCCATCCCATGTTTTCAGTACTGATTCTTCCTTACCTATGAGAACGTTGAGAGGTCACACGTCCTTATTCTGGTTCCAGGTTCATTCACCGTGAAGACGGAGACAGTCCCACCCACTGAGATCGAAGAAGTGACTGTGGCTCCAGCAGATGAGGCCACAATCTCCAATGGCAAATTGAACCTGTACGCCGACTCTCAGGCTGACACCCCCAGGAGCCCCATCTCTGACTCCTATCAAAACCCCTTTCTAGATGTATTAAAGGGAAACAGCCTGTCAAGTTTTCCAGCATCTGCCAATCACACTGATTCCAATGCAGGATCCTTTCTAAATGACTCCGCCCTTAATTCCTACTCCAGAACATTTCCTGAGACATGCAAGGATTCCTGTATGAATCCTCTGACAGAGGAGCCGGGTATTTCACGGAATATTCCAGGAAGCAGCTTCTCCGACTCCTATGTGGCTGGATCATCAGAAGATTTCCAGGGTGAGTAATCGACCAGTCTGGGGATCAAAAGCTGAGCGTGTGTTGGAATTGGGGTATGGGAATTGTATGCTGTAAGGAATGGTGGATACATTTTATCTACCAACCAATTGAATGCAGAGCGGAATGACGTGGCACTCTGTAGCTTGTCGGGTTCACATTACATCACAATAAAATAGGGAATACAAAAGCCTTGCCAGAATATTTTATTTTTTACATTTTGTCAGCTCAGATTGAGGGAAACATGGTGGGTGGTGTGGATACTTTATCCTTGGCAGACAGACTCCATGCTGTGCATTTGTATAACTCAAACATAAGGGACAGAAGAAGTCTCAGGAAGATATTTCTGATGGTATTTCATCATCTGAGAGACGTTTTCCACAAGAAGACTGGACTTTATAATTGGGAACAGAAAAAGCCTTTATCTGTGTGATAGTCACCCAGGATTATCATGAATTCTTCTGGAAGGCCTTCCAGGCATTGTCAATCATTGTAGAAGAAACTCGGTCCTATGCAGATATGGAGTCCTAATGCTGAATGTAGTTGAAATGAGGTCCTGTTCAGACAATGGGTCCCAACTCTAGATGTAGAAGAAACGTGGTCCTACCAAGACATTGTTACCACTCTGGATGTAGGAGACATTAGGTCCTGCTCAGACAATGAGTTCCAACTCTGGATGTAGAGGAAACAGGGACACTGTGTACCAACACTGGATGTGGGAGAAACAAGGTCCTGCTCAGACATTGGGTCCCAACTCTGGATGTAGAGGAAACAGGGACACTGTGTTCCAACACTGGATGTAGGAGAAATGAGGTCCTGCTCAGACAATGGGTCCCAACTCTAGATGTAGAAGAAACGTGGTCCTACCAAGACATTGTTACCACTCTGGATGTAGGAGACATTAGGTCCTGCTCAGACAATGAGTTCCAACTCTGGATGTAGAGGAAACAGGGACACTGTGTACCAACACTGGATGTGGGAGAAACAAGGTCCTGCTCAGACATTGGGTCCCAACTCTGGATGTAGAGGAAACAGGGACACTGTGTTCCAACACTGGATGTAGGAGAAACGAGGTCCTGCTCAGACAAAGGGTCCCAACTCTGGATGTAGAGGAAACAGGGATACTGTGTTCCAACACTGGATGTAGGAGAAATGAGGTCCTGCTCAGACAATGGGTCCCAACTCTAGATGTAGAAGAAACGTGGTCCTACCAAGACATTGTTACCACTCTGGATGTAGGAGACATTAGGTCCTGCTCAGACAATGAGTCCCAACTCTGGATGTAGAGGAAACAGGGACACTGTGTTCCAACACTGGATGTGGGAGAAATGAGGTCCTGCTCAGACAATGGGTCCCAACTCTGGATGCAGAAGGAACATCCTACAAAGACACTGTTACTACTCTGGATGTGGGAGAAACAAGGTCCTGCTCAGAAAACTGTGTCCCAAGTCTGGATGTTGGAAAACAGAGGTTTTTCCTAGACATTGAGCCCCATGCATGCTGCCGGACTCCCCTGTAACTCTGTAGTGTTCAGGGCAGTCTATAGTCTTTTTGTCTCCAATAAGATTATTGCCAGACTCCAGCATAAAGCAGTTTTCTTTTATTTGGGACGAATAATATGAGATTGGAACAACTGTTAACTTTTTATTGCTGTTTGTGTCTTCATTTGGGTGATTTTTTCCTCATTTCCTGTCTCAGACTTCAGACAGGATAGAAAGATGGGGGAAAGGTCTCCATTTCCTGTCTATTTGATGGATGTCAGACAGGACAGGAAATGTGATCAATAGGAACAAAGGCAGCAATAAAGATGTGTTTTAATAGAGCTGGAGTGTGAAGGAATTCTTCCAGGGCTGTACCACAGGCCCCGTTCACGTCAAGACTAGTGAGGACAGCCCTTGCCGTGGACTTAGAACAAAAGACATACGGTAGCAGTTTTACTCCAGCACTGAACAGAAATTATATTTGCTGTCAGGTTCAATCACAGGAATGAATGGCGCCATCCTGGCCAGTAGATTTCTAAGCAGGCACCTTTAGACAAGTAGAGAGAGATGGCGGCCGTGGAGAGGAGGCCCATTGAGGAAATGGCGGCCATGGAGAGGAGGCCCATTGAGGAAATGGCGGCCATGGGGAGGGGGCCCATTGAGGAAATGGTGGCCATGGGGAGGGGGCCCATTGAGGAAATGGCGGCCATGGGGAGGGGGCCCATTGAGGAAATGGCGGCCATGGGGAGGGGGCCCATTGAGGAAATGGCGGCCATGGGGAGGGGGCCCATTGAGGAAATGGCGGCCATGGGGAGGGGGCCCATTGAGGAAATGGCGGCCATGGGGAGGGGGCCCATTGAGGAAATGGCGGCCATGGGGAGGGGGCCCATTGAGGAAATGGCGGCCATGGGGAGGGGGCCCATTGAGGAAATGGCGGCCATGTTTTCTTACCTATGTTGTCCTTGGCTGTGAAAACACTTGGACATGGCCTCCCTTCTGGGGTCAGCTTGTGCATATTGATATGTGTTTTGCAGCATTGCACAGATATAGGCACATGGCAGTGACCCGTTGATGATGTAACATTGCCATATCACCAGGAAAAATGTGAAAATCGTGTCGTTATGGAAGAGTGAGTCTTCAGGTTGTTTATACCGTTTTCTCTGTTTCAGTAGAAAACATGGCCAATATGAAGCAGGAAAGGTCACCTACTGAACTCCACTTACCGGACTGTGATAATCGGAATGTACAACACAAACGGCAGACCTCCTTCAGGAACCTAGGAACGTCGCCATCTGGCAGAGTCAGATACCCTGGTCAGAGCCAAGAAGCCAAGACTCTAATGGTAGCGCCTGACAGCGATAGTACCCTGGACCTCTGTGATCCATATAAAACACAGATGGGGACACCTACAAAGAAATTCACTATTAAGAAACCATTCCAGTGTCAGCGATGTGAGAAAAGTTTTAACTGCAGCTCCCACCTCATCGCCCACCAGCATGTGCACACTCGGGAGAGACCCTATGTGTGTGAGTGCGGGAAATCATTCACTCAGAGCTCCAATCTATTCCGCCATCAAAGGGCCCATCGGGGGGAGAGGCCTCATGTGTGCACAGTGTGTGGAAAGGCCTTTGCTCAGAGCTCTCATCTCATCATTCATAAAAGGACCCACACAGGAGAGAGACCTTATATGTGTGACGACTGTGGCAAAAGCTTCCTCGCCAACTCTGCCCTGGTGAGACATCAGAGGGTTCATGTAGGAGAGAAGAAATGTACGGGTACGGTACTTGTGAGGAGCACCCACCTTCATACCTACCGGAAATCCTCCTCTGAACAAAACCTGCAGCAAACACTGCAAAGCCACCTTGTCCTTTCTCAGACATCCCACACTGCACCTAGGTGAGCCGAGCTACTCCGAGCTCCTCCGAGCTCCATCGTATAAAACTTGTATCTGCTCTGACACCATAGACTGCACCTAGGTGAGCCGAGCTCCTCTGACCTTCATCCTATTACAAATAAGTGAATAATGGGGGGGGGGGAGGTTCTCATCGATTGCAATCCACACCATTGATCATGGGTAGATGACGTGTAGATCGAGTCAGTGCCTTGCCGACCCTCAGAACCTGGACAGGAGTGGCAGTGGCATTCAGTGGAACTGAGCCCCTTTCCTCCTGCAGCAGTTGAAAGCCTGTTCTCCTCCTCTCCCGCCAGCCAATAGTCAGCTGCTACTGGAGGGTAGGGGATCAGTTCTAGTAAATGATGCTTCTGTCCATGTTCCCCTTTTACCTGTTGCCCAGGCCCCGTGTGCTTCCCTCTGTGTGTTCTGTTTAGACCCCTGATATTTCACCAAAGCCCCCCAACAAGACTGCTAAAAAAATAATAAAACAATTCAAAATAAAATAATTAAAGTAAACTACTGACACCACCCTCTGCTCTACTGACTGACACTGTCCACATTTAATGTAGGCTAGGTTTATATTTTGTACAGTGAAAAAAGGTTCTGAACCCCGGTGAGCTTTGAACTTTCATTTCCCTCTTAGTCTGGGACAGAATGGGGTGTACAGAAGTGATTGGTTCATGGAGGGAGGTGGGTTCCCATACAGTATGTCCCTCTTAGTCTGGGACAGAATGGAGTGTACAGAAATGATTGGTTCATGGCGGGAGGTGGGGTTCCCACACAGTATGTCCCTCTTAGTCTGGGACAGAATGGAGTGTACAGAAATGATTGGTTCATGGAGGGAGGTGGGTTCCCACACAGTATGTCCCTCTTAGTCTGGGACAGAATGGAGTGTACAGAAATGATTGGTTCATGGCGGGAGGTGGGGTTCCCACACAGTATGTCCCTCTTAGTCTGGGACAGAATGGAGTGTACAGAAATGATTGGTTCATGGAGGGAGGTGGGTTCCCATACAGTATGTCCCTCTTAGTCTGGGACAGAATGGAGTGTACAGAAATGATTGGTTCATGGCGGGAGGTGGGGTTCCCACACAGTATGTCCCTCTTAGTCTGGGACAGAATGGAGTGTACAGAAATGATTGGTTCATGGAGGGAGGTGGGTTCCCACACAGTATGTCCCTCTTAGTCTGGGACAGAATGGAGTGTACAGAAATGATTGGTTCATGGAGGGAGGTGGGTTCCCATACAGTATGTTCCTCTTAGCCTGGGACAGAATGGAGTGTACAGAAATGATGGGTTCATGGAGGGAGGTGGGTTCCCACACAGTATGTCCCTCTTAGTCTGGGACAGAATGGGGTGTACAGAAATGATGGGTTCATGGTGGGAGGTGGGTGTCCCCAGGCGGGAGGTGGGGTTCCCATACAGTATGTCCCTCTTAGTCTGGGATGGAGTGAGGTGTACAGAAGTGATTGGTTCATGGCGGGAGGTGGGGTTCCCCAGGCTGGAGGTGGGGTTCCTAGGCAGGAGGTGGGGTTCCCATACTATGTCTCTCTTAGTCTGGGATGGAGTGAGGTGTACAGAAGTGATTGGTTCATGGCAGGAGGTGGGTGTCCTCAGTCGGGAGGTGGGGTTCCCAGGTGATAGGTGGGGTTCCCATACAATATGTCCCTCTTAGTCTGGGATGGAATGAGGTGTACAGAAGTGATGGGTTCATGGTGGGAGGTGGGGTTCCCATACAATATGACCCTCTTAGTCTGGGATGGAATGAGGTGTACAGAAGTGATTGGTTCATGGCGGGAGGTGGGTGTCCCCAGGCGGGAGGTGGGGTTCCCAGGCGGGAGGTGGGAGGTGGGTGTTCCCAGGCGGGAGGTGGGGTTCCCAGGCGGGAAGTGGGGTTCCCATACAGTATGTCCCTCTTAGTCTGGGATGGAGTGAGGTGTACAGAAGTGATTGGTTCATGGCGGGAGGTGGGTGTCCCCAGGCGGGAGGTGGGTGTCCCCAGGCGGGAGGTGGGTGTCCCCAGGCGGGAGGTGGGTGTCCCCAGGCGGGAGGTGGGGTTCCCAGGCGGGAGGTGGGGTTCCCATACAGTATGTCCCTCTTAGTCTGGGATGGAGTGAGGTGTACAGAAGTGATTGGTTCATGGTGGGAGGTGGGTGTCCCCAGGCAGGAGGAGGGTTTCCCAGGTGATAGGTGGGGTTCCCATACAATATGTCCCTCTTAGTCTGGGATGGAATGAGGTGTACAGAAGTGATGGGTTCATGGTGGGAGGTGGGGTTCCCATACAATATGACCCTCTTAGTCTGGGATGGAATGAGGTGTACAGAAGTGATTGGTTCATGGCGGGAGGTGGGTGTCCCCAGGCGGGAGGTGGGGGTCCCCAGGTGGGAAGTGGGGTTCCCATACAATATGTCCCTCTTAGTCTGGGATAGAATGGGGTATACAGAAGTGATTGGTTCATGGTGGGAGGTGGGGTTCCCATACTATATGTCCCTCTTAGTCTGGGATGGAGTGAGGTGTACAGAAGTGATTGGTTCATGGCGGGAGGTGGAGGGTTTCCCCAGGCGGGAGGTGGAGGGTTTCCCCAGGCGGGAGGTGGAGGGTTTCCCCAGGCGGGAGGTGGAGGGTTTCCCCAGGCGGGAGGTGGGTGTCCCCAGGCGGGAGGCGTGGTTCCCATACAATATGTCCCGCTCATAGTATGAGGAATTCTTGTACCTCAGGGAATCATCTCCTCTTCTTCATGAAATGTTCCTTTCTGTGTTGCAGTGGAGAATTTGCCGATTATTAAGATCAAGCAGGAGAGCTCACCGACCGGTCTTCAGGCTCCAGTGTATACAGTGCAGATGGACAGCCATTCTGACCGCCTTCACATGCAGGAAGCTTTGCAGTTTGTGTGTAAGAAACGAAAGGTGACCAAAGCATCCAGAAGACTTCCCGGGCCGAGTTCTGCTGAGCTGAGCCAAGTCCCCAGACCTCTTCTGCTGGCCGGGAGCAGCAATAGTTCGATGTTAACCACCGGCGATCAGTGCAAGACCTACCTGGGCCTGGCAGTGACTACCCTCCCTCCGAAGAAACCCTTCCAGTGTCAGCGTTGTGAGAAGAGCTTTAATTGTAGGTCACACCTCATAATGCACCAACGAGTGCACACGAGGGAGAGGCCGTATGTGTGTGAGTGCGGAAAGTCGTTTACACAGAGCTCCAATCTGTTCCGTCATCAGCGCAGCCACCGGCACCACAGACAGCATGTGAGTGTTCACAGCTATTCCTGTCCCCAGTGTGACAAGGACTTCCCCGACCTGTCCCGTCTCACCTCTCATCAGAGCTCCCAGCACAGCGCCGGAGATGCCTTCCTGGACGTGCAGTGATGGGACGATCGACTCTCTGTATGTGCAGTGATGGGACGATCGGCTCTCTATATGTGCAGTGATGGGACGATCGGCTCTCTATATGTGCAGTGATGGGACGATCGGCTCTCTATATGTGCAGTGATGGGACGATCGGCTCCCTGTATGTGCAGTGATGGGATGATCGGCTCTCTGTATGTGCAGTAATGGGACGATCGTCTCTTTATGTGCAGTGGTGGGACGATCGTCTCTATGTGCAGTGGTGGGACGATCGTCTCCCTGTATGTGCAGTGGTGGGACGATCGGCTCCCTGTATGTGCAGTGGTGGGACGATCGGCTCTTTGTATACAGAGAATACTTCCTGGACGTGCAGTGATGGGACGATCGGCACACTGTGGACAGAGACCCCCTTCCTGGACGTTCAGTGATGGGACGATCGGCATACTGTGGACAGAGACCCCCTTCCTGGACGTTCAGTGATGGGACGATCGGCATACTGTGGACAGAGACCCCCTTCCTGGACGTTCAGTGATGGGACGATCGGCACACTGTGGACAGAGACCCCTTCCTGGATATGTAGTGATGAGACGATCGGCACACTGTGGACAGAGACCCCTTCCTGGATTGTAGTGATGGGACGATCGGCACACTGTGGACAGAGACCCCTTCCTGGATTGTAGTGATGGGACGTAGGAACATTGAAGAGTGATGGCAGAAAGAGACCAGATGGTCCAAGTTTGCCCTTTTTTAGTTTTGTTGAACCTTTTTTGTTGTTACTCTAGATGCAGTTTGTTTGATTCCTGTATAATATAGCCTATGACTGATGCTCTGCCTCTGGGAGTCTGCTCCATGCAGCAACTAAAATACTTTCTGAACTTTCCTCTTCTAGTCTGCGGTCACGTCTTCGTGTTATTTATCTTCATACTGAAAGTCCTCCAGAACCGTCTTCCCTGCTTCATGTATGTAAAGGTGTCACTTGTCTCCCCCTTCTTTCCTCCAGACTGGACATGTTCAGGGGTGTGGAATTTTTTTAAAAACCTACTTGTCCGGGCACTAAATTGGGGCCCCAGTCTACTCGTCCCCCCATGACCGTCTACTCGTCCCCCCATGACCGTCTACTCGTCCCCCCATGACCGTCTACTCGTCCCCCCATGACCATCTCATTGTCCCTCCATGACCGTCTACTCCATCCATGACCATCTCATTATCCCCCCATGACCGTCTACTCGTCCCCCGTCCCCCCCATGACCGTCTACTCGTCCGTCCCCCCCATGACCGTCTACTCGTCCCCCCCCCCCATATGAGTGTCTACTCGTCCCCCCCCATGAGTGTCTACTCGTCCCCCCCCGCCCATGAGTGTCTACTCATCCCCTCCCGTGCCAGTCTACTCGTCCCCCCATGACCATCCATGCCGTGTACTCGCCCCCCCTGTGACCGTCTACTCGTCCCCCCATGACCATCCATGACCATCTACTCGTCCCCCCCGTGCCTGTCTCCTCGTCCCCCCATGACCGTCTCCTCGTCCCTTCATGACCGTCTACTCGTCTATCCGTGACCATCTCATTGTCCCTCCATGACCGTCTACTCCATCCATGACCATCTCATTATCCCCCCATGACCGTCTACTCGTCCCCTCGTGTCCCCCCCCCCCATGACCGTCTACTCGTCCCCCCCCCCCCCATGACCGTCTACTCGTCGTCCCCCCATATGAGTGTCTACTCGTCCCCCCCCCATATGAGTGTCTACTCGTCCCCCCCATGAGTGTCTACTCGTCCCCCCCCGCCCATGAGTGTCTACTCATCCCCCCCGTGCCAGTCTACTCGTCCCCCCATGACCATCCATGCCGTCTACTCGTCCCCCCCCCCCCCCCCCGTGACCGTCTACTCGCCCCCCCTGTGACCGTCTACTCGTCTCCCCATGACCATCCATGACCATCTACTCGTCCCCCCCGTGCCTGTCTCCTCGTCCCCCCATGACCGTCTCCTCGTCCCCCCATGACCGTCTCCTCGTCCCTTCATGACCGTCTACTCGTCTATCCGTGACCATCTACTTGTCCCTCCCCCCCCATGACCGTCTACTCATCCCCCCCATGCCAGTCTACTCGTCCCTCCATGACCATCTCATTGTCCCCCCATGACCATCTACTCTCCCCCCCCGATAACCGTCTACTCGTCCCCCCATGACCATCTCATCGTCCCTCCTTGACCGTCTACTCGTCTATCCATGACCATCTACTCGTGTCCCCCCCCGTGCCAGTCTACTCGTCCCCGTCCCCCCATGACCGTCTACTCGTCTCCCCCCCCCCCCCCCCCCCCCCCATGACCGTCTACATGACCATCCATGACCGTCTACTCGTGCCCCCATGACCATCTACTCATCCCCCCCATGCCCCTCTACTCGTCCCCCGTCCCCCCCTTGCCCGTCTACTCGTCCCCCCCATGTCCCTCTACTCGTCCCCATGCCCGTCTACTCGTCCCCCCCCCCCCATGCCCGTCTACTCATCCAGATAAAAAAAAAAACAATTTTAACCAAAACTTTATTTAAATCGGCGGTGATTTTAGGAATGTTGGGACTTTTAAAATCAAAAGGGGCATTACGTTGTATATCTCCTCCTCCCCTCCCCCGCCCATCTCCAGTACCGCCCTCAGGGACTAGCATGGAGGGAGAGACCTTGCAGTGTAATGAACCTTGATTGGCTGCTCCTCGGGAAAGGGGTGTGTCCAGCTTATCCTTTTTTTCCCTTTCACTGCAAGAGCCATTTTTGCATTTTTTTGCGCACGTTTAAAAAATAATTTTAGGTCTGAAGATGACACAAAACCCCCAAACATGAGATATTTTCTGAAGGCAAAGACCTGAGAGAATAAAATATGGGTAGTTCCAATTTGTCATGTCACATATTACCGCAAAATTTCAGTAAATAAATACAAGGAACTTAATTTTAGGGCACAGAAAAAAATAGATTCCCCTATTTTTTTGTAAAATATAAAAGGTTGCAGCGAGTAAATAGATACCCAACATGTCAAACCTTAAATTTATGTGCTGAAAAACAAAACAAAAAAAAAATCAGCGCCTACAGATTCCCCAAATCCTAATGCAACACAGGAAAAGTTCATAATAAAGTCCAATATCATACGATACAATATACAGTAAATGAGTCCATAGAGCGCGTGGGCGAGCTGTTGTGGCTGCAGCAGGCTCAGGGTGAAGATACAAAAGGAGAAGAAAGCGCCTCAGTGCCGTACGTAAAACATTGAGGAAGAATGTAACAAACACTCCCATGGTGAAGGGATAAAGGAAAGCTTTGGTCTAAGAAGCAGAAGACGTGGCTGAGTCCTCGCTGTAATAGGTGCCGTGGTCCGGGCTGAGGAAGACTCTGGATGTACACGAGAAGCCAGCCGGCGTGTATAAGTCTCGGAAGATGGCGTTCGGAGCACCCTGGAGCGCAGCGTCAGCGTGATGACGTAGGGGGGACCAGCATGCAATGCGTTTCGGAGAATGCACTAGGCCACTAACAGGCAAAAGTGCGATCCCTTCTCAAGCATAAGCAGCAGTCAGGGAGCCCTTGAAAATGAATGTGCGCACAAAATCGCCTACATTCCCAATGTGCGCACAAAATCGCCTGCATTCCCATTCTGCGCACAAAATCGCCTGCGTTCCCAATGTGCGCACAAAATCGCCTGCGTTCCCAATGTGCGCACAAAATCGCCTACATTCCCAATGTGCGCACAAAATCGCCTGCATTCCCATTCTGCGCACAAAATCGCCTGCGTTCCCAATGTGCGCACAAAATCGCCTGCGTTCCCAATGTGCGCACAAAATCGCCTACATTCCCAATGTGCGCACAAAATCGCCTGCGTTCCCATTCTGCGCACAAAATCGCCTGCGTTCCCAGTGTGCGCACAAAATCGCCTGCGTTCCCAATGTGCGCACAAAATCGCCTGCGTTCCCAATGTGCGCACAAAATCGCCTGCGTTCCCAATGTGCGCACAAACGCACTGCTCTTTAGCAGACACACAAAGGTTCGATTCATTCCTTATGTTACCCCCCATGCTGTGTGTTTTTGGTGTGGCGCAATTTTTTAAAAAATGGTTTGGGGACTGGGGCCAGTTCACACCAGAAGACTGTGCGGGAAAGGAGCGCTCCATGTACATTTCCCACACTGCAGGTGATTGCATTGCCTCTGCGATCTGCATGTAGGCGCCAATGCATTAACGGAATCCAAAACAGATCGCAAATGCAGTGTTCGAAGGCACCAGATTACATTCAAATGAATGGGCTGCAAAATCACACTGCATGTTCCCCTCTCTGCTCACCTCTGCACCCCCCTCTTTGCTTACCTCCACCCCCTCTTTGCTCACCTCCACCCCACTCTCTGCTCACCTTCACACCCCAAACCCCTCTCTACTCACCCCAAACCGCCTCTCTGCTCACCTCTGCACCCCCCTCTCTGCTCACCTTCACACCCCAAACCCCTCTCTACTCACCCCAAACAGCCTCTCTGCTCATCCACACCCCCCCTCTCTGCTCCCCCCCAAAACCCCCTCTCTGCTCACCTCCACACCCCCCCCTCTGCTCACCTTCACACCCCAAAACCCCCCCTCTGCTCACTTCCACACCCCAAACCCTGCTTTGCACACCTCCCTCCCTGCTGACCTCCACACCTCAAACCCCTATTTGCTCACCTCCACACCCCCCTCTCTGCTCACCTTCACACCCCAAACCTCTCTCTGCTCACCTCCACACCCCAAACCCTTTGCCCACCTCCAACCCCCCCCCCCCCCTGCTCACCTTCACACCCCAAAAACCCTCTCTGCTCACCTCCACACCCAGAAAACTCTGCTCACCTTCACATCCCAAAACCCCCTCTCTGCCCACCTCCAACCCCCCCCCCTGCTCACCTTCACATCCCAAAACCCCCTCTCTACTCACCTCCACACCCCAAACCCTGCTTTGCACACCTCCAAACTCCCCCCCTCTGCTCCCCTTCACCTCTCTGCTCACATCCACACCCCAAACCGCCTCTTTGCTCACTTCCACACCCCAAACCCTGCTTTGCACACCTCCCTCGCTGCTCACCTCCACACCTCAAACCCCCATTTGCTCACCTCCACACCCCCCTCTTTGCTCACCTCCACACCCCAAACCCCCTGTTTGCACTCCTATGTACACCACTCTCCCTGCTAAACACTACAAGCAAACCTCCGCCTTCCCTTCTGATCCTTTCTTCTCCCTGCTTTCCACTTACCAGAGCCTTGGGTCAGGCCGTTCTTCTATTGCAATCCACAAGGCTATGGGTAGTGCTGGCCAGGTACTGTCCTGTAGGGGGAGGTGTAGAGCTCATGATTCAGAAAGCTACCTCCCCCTGGCACTGCACCGACCGAGCGCTTGCTCCTGTAATATTCGGACAGAATGGGAGTTTGGTCGGCTATGACAGCTTTTTCAAGCATGATGCCACAGCACCTCTGAGGACCTCATGTGGCACCCCGGTTGAGAAACGCTGATGTAGAGGAATCAGGACCTCCTTCCTCCGGCAGGTGACTCCTCTAGTGATATATAGAGGAATCAGGACCTCCTTCCTTCTGCCGGTGACCCCTCTAGTGATAGATCTATATAGAGGAATCGGGACCTCCTTCCTCCTGCCGGTGACCCCTCTAGTGATGGATCTATATAGAGGAATCGGGACCTCCTTCCTCCTGCCGGTGACCCCTCTAGTGATAGGATCTATATAGAGGAATCGGGACCTCCTTCCTCCTGCCGGTGATCCCTCTAGTGATATAAAGATCTATATAGAGGAATCGGGACCTCCTCCTGCCGGTGACCCCTCTAGTGATAGATCTATATAGAGGAATCGGGACCTCCTTCCTCCTGCCGGTGACCCCTCTAGTGATAGGATCTATATAGAGGAATCGGGACCTCCTTCCTCCTGCCGGTGACCCCTCTAGTGATAGGATCTATATAGAGGAATCGGGACCTCCTTCCTCCTGCCGGTGACCCCTCTAGTGATAGGATCTATATAGAGGAATCGGGACCTCCTTCCTCCTGCCGGTGACCCCTCTAGTGATATATATATCTATATAGAGGAATCGGGACCTCCTTCCTCCTGCCGGTGATCCCTCTACTGATAGGATCTATATAAAGAAATCAGGACCTCCTTCCTCCTGCCGGTGATCCCTCTACTGATAGGATCTATATAAAGAAATCAGGACCTCCTTCCTCCTGCCGGTGACCCCTCTAGTGATAGGATCTACAGTTGTGTTCAAAATAATAGTGTGCTGAAAAATAGTGAATAAAGCTGCAAATCCTTCTAATCCTTTTCTTTCCATCCACACAAATGCATTGGGAACACAACACATTCTATTCCAAATCACAACAGGAAGAAAAATACATCAAATTTGTGTTGTTCCTCTAAAAAAATGGAAGAAAAGTGAATATTAGACGGTTCAAAAAAAATGGCCGTGTTTGTATTCTTCTTTACAAACTCCAACATTCACTATATAAACTGAGAAATGTTTGAAGATTTTGCTTTCCTTTGAATGACTTCATGAATATTTGGTTGTAGTCGCACTGTTTCTGAGAACTGCTGTACATCTGTGTTGCATGGAGTCACCCAACTTCTGGCCCCTGTGATCAGGTATTCCAGCCCAGGATGATTGGACCACATTCCACAGTTCTTCTCTATTTCTTGGTTTTGTCTCAGAAACGGCATTTTTGATGTCACCCCACAAGTTTTCTATTGGATGAAGATCCGGGGATTGGGCTGGCCACTCCATAACGTCCATCTTGTTGGTCTGGAACCAAGATGTTGCACGTTTACTGGTGTGTTTGGGGTTGTTGTCTTGTTGGAACACCCATTTCAAGGGCATTTCCTCTTCAGCATAAGACACCATGACCTCTTCAAGTATTCATCCACGACCTATTTGTTTCCCGCTCCCTCAACCTCCTAGTGATCACGGAAACCTGGATCCAGCCCACTGACTCTACCTCCCTGCTGCACTCTCCTATGGAGGTCTCACCTGGACCCACTCACCCAGACCGAACGGTCGTAAAGGTGGTGGGGTTGGTCTGCTCCTGTCACCGCAGAGCACCTTCCGAGTCCTCCCAAACCCCCCCTCCCTATCCTTCTCCTCCTTCGAAGCCCACTGCGTCAGACTATTCTCCCCAACCCCCCTGAAGATTGCTGTGATATACCGGCCTCCTGGATCCATACCCCGCTCCCTGGATAACTTTTCCTCCTGGCTACCCTTCTTCCTCTCCTCTGAGCTACCCACCATAATTCTTGGGGATTTCAACATCCCTGTCAACCTTGAAAACCCGGATACATCACATCTCCACTTAACCTCCTCCTTTGCACTTGCACAGTGCATACAATCCACCACCCACTCCAACGGTAATATCCTTGTTCTTGTCTTCTCCAACCACTGCGCTCCGCACAACCTCACTAACACCCCCTTTCCTCTCTCTGACCACAACCTGATTACCTTCTCTATCTCCTCGTCCTCCAACACCTACCCCTCCAAATGTCACACTACTACCAGCCGTAACCTCCGCAACCTTAACCCTGCCCCCCTCCACTCTGCAGCTGATCAACTCCATGACAGCATCCTCCCCCTGTCCTGCCCCGACTTGGCGATGACTGCCTACAACAACACGCTGTCAGCAGCCCTTGACTCACTAGCGCCTTTAACCACACGCAACATCAGACCCCGACCGCTCCAGCCCTGGCAGACTGATCACACCAAAACCCTCCAAGGACACAGTCGTGCCCTGGAGCGACTATGGCGCAAAACCAAATCCCAACAAGCCTTCACCCGATACAAATCTGCCTTCCACACCTACACCTCCTCCCTCCACGCAGCCAAACAAGCCTACTTCTTGACCCTCATCAAGGCCCTCTCCTCCAATCCTCACCGAATCTTCTCTGCCTTCAACTCTCTACTCTCTCCACCCCCACCTCCACCCAGCACCTCACTCACCGCCCTTGAGATTGCCAATCACTTCAAAAACAAGATTGACACAATTCGCAAGGACATCGCCGCAACTCACACGCCCTCTCAACCTGTCCCCTCTCACACAGCTACCCCCTCATCCCCCCTCCCCCTCGACATTACCCGCAGGGACTTCGTCACTGCTCAAACTTCCTCCAACCCCGTTCCCCCTCACTCAGCTACCCCCTCATCACACCTCTCCCACGGCCCCACCACTGCTCTGACCTCCACTTCCACCCCACCCTACATTCCTCATACTGAAGCTCACCCAACACTCCGCACCTTTGATCTTACTACCATCGAGGACGTCACCAAGATCCTCTCTGATGTCCGCCTCACCACCTGCCCCCTCGACCCTATCCCCTCACAATTCCTATGACCTCCCTCCCCTTCCATCCTATGCTCCCTCACCCACATCTTCAATCTCTCCCTCTCCTCCGGCACTTTCCCCTCCCCACTGAAGCATGCACACATCACCCCCATACTTAAAAAGCCCTCCCTGGACCCCAATGACCCGAACAACCTCAGACCCATCTCCCTGCTCCCATTTACATCCAAACTCCTCGAGCGCCTAGTCTATACCCGCCTATGCTCTCACCTCAACGACAACAACCTCCTCGATCCCCTACAGTCCGGCTTCCGTCCCCTACACTCCACCGAAACTGCCTTACTCAAACTCTCCAACGACCTGCTAACCGCCAAAGCTAATGACCACTATTCAGTGCTCCTACTCCTTGACCTCTCTGCGGCCTTCGACACAGTTGACCACCCCCTCCTCCTCAAAAAGCTACACTCCCTCAGCCTCAGAGATTCTGCTCTCTCCTGGCTCTCATCCTACCTGTCACAACGCTCTTTCAGCGTTATCTATAATGCTACCACCTCCCCCTCACTCCCCCTCTTTGTTGGGGTCCCTCAAGGCTCTGTCCTTGGGCCCCTTCTCTTCTCCATCTACACCTCCTCCCTTGGCCAACTCATACACTCTCACGGCTTCAACTACCACCTCTATGCCGACGACACACAAATCTATCTCTCAACCCCCCACCTCACCCCCTCAGTCTCTGCCCGAATCACACACCTACTGAGCGACATATCAGACTGGATGTCGCTCCACTTCCTTAAACTCAATCTCTCCAAAACCGAGCTCCTTGTCTTCCCCCCCAGCCCGAACCCCACCCCCCATTGACCTCTCCATCACATCCAACAACGCCACCATCAAACCCGCCCTGCAGGCCAGAGTACTTGGTGTCATTCTGGACTCCAACCTATCCTTCCAGCCCCAAGTCCAATCTTTAACAAACTCGTGCAGACTCCACCTCCACAACATGCAGACTCCACCTCCGCAACATGCAGACTCCGCCTCCACAACATGCAGACTCCGCCTCCGCAACATCGCCAAAATCCGCACGTTCCTAACCCCAGAAACCACTAAACAGCTCATCCACTCCCTCATCATATCACGACACGACTAATGCAACTCCCTCCTCACTGGCCTGCCTCGCCGCTGGCTATCCCCGCTTCAGTCCATCCTGAATACGGCTGCCAGACTCATTCACCTTTCCAACCGCTCCATCTCCACCACCCCCCTCTGCCAATCCCTCCACTGGCCTCCACTCAGTGTCCTCCACCCCCCTCTGCCAATCCCTCCACTGCCCTCCACTCAGTGTCCTCCACCCCCCTCTGCCAATCCCTCCACTGGCCTCCACTCAGTGTCCTCCACCCCCTCTGCCAATCCCTCCACTGGCCTCCACTCAGTGTCCTCCACCCCCCTCTGCCAATCCCTCCACTAGCCTCCACTCAGTGTCCTCCACCCCCCTCTGCCAATCCCTCCACTGGCCTCCACTCAGTGTCCTCCACCCCCCTCTGCCAATCCCTCCACTCAGTGTCCTCCACCCCCCTCTGCCAATCCCTCCACTGGCCTCCACTCAGTATCCTCCACCCCCCTCTGCCAATCCCTCCACTGGCTTCCGATTGCGCAACGGATCAAATTTAAAATCCTAACTCTGACGTACAAAGCCGTCCACCATACTGCCCCGAACTACATCACCGACCTAATATCCAAGTACCACCCAACACGCACACTCCGCTCCTCACAAGACCTCCTTCTCTCTAGTTCCCTGGTCTCCTCCTCCCATGCCCGCCTCCAGGACTTCTCCAGGGTGTCACCCGTCCTCTGGAACTCCCTACCCCAACCCATCAGATTATCACCTACTCTCCTCTCCTTTAGGCGCACCCTGAAAACCCATCTCTTCAGGGAAGCCTACCCCACCCCCTGCTAACTTGCCGACCTCCTCCACTCTTCCTACCACTCCATCCCCCACAGCTATCTCCTCCTGTACCACTATCCCCTCCCTCCTAGATTGTAAGCTCGAAAGAGCAGGGCCCTCGATCCCCTCATGTTTTGCATTGTATTGGTATTGTTCTGTCACATGTTCTGTCCCCCTTTGTAATGTACAGCGCTGAGCGAACTATTGGCGCTTTATAAATACTGTATAATAATAAAAATATTCAAACTGATCCATGATCCCTGGTATGCGATAAATAGGCCCAACACCGTAGTATGAGAAACATCCCCATATCATGATGCTTGCACCACCATGCTTCACGGTCTTCACAGTGTACTGTGGCTTGAATTCAGTGTTTGGGGGTCGTCTGACAAACTGTCTCCGCCCACTAGACCCAAAAAGAACAATATTACTTCCATCAGTCCACAAAATGTTGCGTCATTTCTCTTTAGACCAGTCAATGTGCTCTTTGGCAGATTGTAACCTCTTCAGCACACGTCTTTTTCCCAACAGTGGGACTTTGCGGGGACTTCTTGCAGATAGCTTGGCTTCACATCGGCGTCTTCTAATTGTAACAGTCCTCACAGGGAACGTCACACCTTCTTTCATCTTCCTGGAGCTGATTGTTGGCTGAGTCCTCACAGGGAACGTCACACCTTCTTTCATCTTCCTGGAGCTGATTGTTGGCTGAGTCCTCACAGGGAACGCCACACCTTCTTTCATCTTCCTGGAGCTGATTGTTGGCTGAGTCCTCACAGGGAACGTCACACCTTCTTTCATCTTCCTGGAGCTGATTGTTGGCTGAGTCCGCCCCATTTTGGCTATTCTTCTATCCATTCCAATGGTAGTTTTTCGCTTTCTTCCGTCTTTCAGGTTTTGGTTGCCATTTTAAAGCATTTGCCATCATTTTAGCTGAGCAGCCGATCATTTTCTGCACTTCTTTATATGTTTTCCCCTCTCCAATCAACTTTTTAATCAAGGTACGCTGTTCTTCTGAACAATGTCTGGAACCACCCATTTTCCTCAGAATTTCAGAGAGAAATGCACTGTAACTAGCATGTCCAACATTTGCTGCCTTCCTTCCTTAAATAAAGGCAATAATTGCCACCTGTTTATCAAAGAATGAATGACCTCACTAATAGAACTCCACACGGCTATTATTGTGAACACGCCCCTTTCAATGAGTGATTCAATGACACAGAATCAGCAGCATGCATGTCATGACTGTCGGGTCTGTTGGATTTCTATGACTCTACTACACCTGCTAGGAAATTATCTGCCATGTAGAAATATCATTCCTACCAAAAACAGTGATTGATCCGGTTAGTGATGTCTGATGGCTAGTATTTTCAACACAACTGTATATAGAGGAATCGGGACCTCCTTCCTCCTGCCGGTGACCCCTCTAGTGATAGATCTATATAGAGGAATCAGGACCTCCTTCCTCCTGCCAGTGACCCCTCTAGTGATATATAGATCTATATAGAGGAATCAGGACCTCCTGCCGGTGACCCCTCTAGTGATAGGATCTATATAGAGGAATCGGGACCTCCTTCCTCCTGCCGGTGACCCCTCTAGTGATAGGATCTATATAGAGGAATCAGGACCTCCTGCCGGTGATCCCTCTAGTGGTAGATCTTTATAGAGGAATCAGGACCTCCTTCCTCCTGCCGGTGACCCCTCTAGTGATAGATCTATATAGAGGAATCAGGACCTCCTGCCGGTGATCCCTCTAGTGATCTATATAGAGGAATCAGGACCTCCTTCCTCCCGCCGGTGACCCCTCTAGTGATATAAAGATCTATATAGAGGAATCAGGACCTCCTTCCTCCTGCCGGTGACCCCTCTAGTGATAGGATCGATATAGAGGAATCAGGACCTCCTTCCTCCTGCCGGTGACCCATCTAGTGATAGGATCTATATAGAGGAATCAGGACCTCCTTCCTCCTGTCGGTGACCCATCTAGTGATAGGATCTTTATAGAGGAATCAGGACCTCCTTCCTCCTGTCGGTGACCCATCTAGTGATAGGATCTATATAGAGGAATCAGGACCTCCTTCCTCCTGCCGGTGACCCCTCTAGTGATATAAAGATCTATATAGAGGAATCAGGACCTCCTTCCTCCTGTTGGTGACCCCTCTAGTGATATAAAGGAATCAGGACCTCCTGCCGGTGACCCCTCTAGTGATAGGATCTATATAGAGGAATCTGGACCTCCTTCCTCCTGCCGGTGACCCCTCTAGTGATATATAGAGGAATCAGGACCTCCTTCCTCCTGCTGGTGACCCCTCTAGTAATAGGATCTATATAGAGGAATCAGGACCTCCTTCCTCCTGCCGGTGACCCCTCTAGTGATATAAAGATCTATATAGAGGAATCAGGACCTCCTTCCTCCTGCCGGTGACCCCTCTAGTGATAGGATCTATATAGAGGAATCAGGACCTCCTTCCTCCTGCCGGTGACCCCTCTAGTGATAGATCTATATAGAGGAATCAGGACCTCCTTCCTCCTGCCGGTGACCCCTCTAGTGATATAAAGATCTATATAGAGGAATCAGGACCTCCTTCCTCCTGCCAGTGACCCCTCTAGTGATAGGATCTATATAGAGGAATCAGGACCTCCTTCCTCCTGTCAGTGACCCCTGTAGTGATATAAAGATCTAAACAGAGGAATCGGGACCTCCTTCCTCCTGCCGGTGACCCCTCTAGTGATAGGATCTATATAGAGGAATCAGGACCTCCCTCCTCCCCCCGGTGACCCCTCTAGTGATAGATCTATATAGAGGAATCAGGACCTCCTTCCTCCTGCCGGTGACCCCTCTAGTGATATAAAGATTTATATAGAGGAATCAGGACCTCCTTCCTCCTGCCAGTGACCCCTCTAGTGATAGGATCTATATAGAGGAATCAGGACCTCCTTCCTCCTGCCAGTGACCCCTCTAGTGATAGGATCTATATAGAGGAATCAGGACCTCCTTCCTCCTGCCGGTGACCCCTCTAGTGATGTAAAGATCTATATAGAGGAATCAGGACCTCCTTCCTCCTGCCGGTGACCCCTCTAGTGATAGGATCTATATAGAGGAATCAGGACCTCCTTCCTCCTGCCGGTGACCCTTCTAGTGATATAGAGATCTGTATAGAGGAATCTATTCTCTTCCCCCACTTATTCTCAGTCTGATGCTATTGTGCCTACATGGCCTTGCTCTCAGCTGCTTCACTGAGCATGTGCACACACAATTTTCTTTCTCTGGGAGGACCATCTCCTAGGTGGCATACGTATTCACAGCTCCTTTCACAGACAGCACCGCGATGCTACAGCAGCCTACAGGTTCCTAGCAATGAAGGCTTAGCCTTTCACTCCACACAGCAGTAGAGGCCCTGAGTGCTCCTTTGTGGACACTTGTGCACCATACACAGCAAACTACAAGCACAGAGTAAGGGGTCGGATGGCCCTACTGGCTCTCAGCACATGGCTTGGGTGAAGAAGGTGGAGAGTCAAAGTCCTATCTCTAGAGGACCCTACTGTCCTCTTGGGATTGATGTCTCCAGTCTGACTGCCTTCCTTTGGGCACCTGCTGGCCCTTCAGCTGCTCAGGCTTTCCCCTACTTACAGTGGGGAAAATAATTGATCCTCTGCAGATTTTGTAAGTTTGGCCACTTAACAAATACATTTTTATCATAGGTGTATTTTATATGATATAGAAAGAAAAAACACTTACTACAAATTTTATCAATTAAGCTGCAGTTCACTGAGTAAAATAAGTGTTTGATCCCCTACCAACCAGCAATAATTGTGGCTCTCACAGACTGGCTATGTGTTGCAAACATTAGTCTGTCAATTTTAAGAAGGTGCTCCTAATGACAACTCGTTATGTGTATAAAAGACACTTGTCCACAGAATCTTTCTTCCATTCAGAGCTCACCACCACCATAGGCAAGACCAAAGAGCTGTCAAAGGACATCAGGGACAAGATTGTAGAGCTGTACAAGGCTGGGATGGGCTACACGACCATCAGCAAGAAGCTTGGTGAGAAGGAGATAACTGTTGGAGTGATTGTTTGCAAATGAAAGAAGTACAAAACTAGAAAATCTAAAATTTCTGGGGAAATTGTGTGAAGTGTTCTTGCCTCCACCAGTAGTCTACAACTGGAGTGGGCGGAGTAACTGGGGAGAGCGGCTTGTCACTCTGCTGCCTGCTCACACACCTGGCTTCCTATGGCAACTCACTCTACAGCAAAGGCAGAGAAGAGCGGTTAAAAACAAATTGCTCCAACTTGCTCACTTCACTGGCGGTTGCCATCTTCAAACGGTTGTAGTTTACAAAATTATAAATCCTACAGCAAAGAGCTTTATATTGTGAGAATCACAAGACCCAGACCTACATTGTGATGCATAGTATGTCTCTGAAATATTAAAAATGAAGGCACAGTCACAGTTTAGAAATTGCCCTTCAAATTTGAGGTGGCTAGAGTGGAGTTTCAATGAATGTCAATGGGCGGCGGGAGTTGCAAACAAATGGTCATATTGTGAAAACTATCAGGACTATGGCTTAGCCTTGGACATTTTTAGTGGCAGCAGGAATAGCTGAACGTTTTGATATAAGATTTGTGTAGGTGGGCTTGAAAATGAAGGAGTGATGGCAGTTTAGAAATCATGTCCTGATTTGTCAGCTCACACTCTAACTTTTGTCAGCTCCCACTCTAGCTTTGAACATTCCGCCATTCATTCCTATGGGACCAATTTCACCACAAAAACGCCGATATTTCATGAACCATTCGGCCAAACGTTCCACAAAGTAATAGCACACCAATTGGGAACAGTCCGCACGTTTCGGTATATTACTGTCTATGGAGTGTAAAAACTGTGGGAGGAGTTAGGGTGGTATTTTTGGCTGTAATAAGAATATATATGTGAGATAACAGTAAGTGGTCTTGCCATGCATGAACACCTAATAACCATCAATTGCCCTCGGTCTGGAGCTTCATGCAAGATTTCTCCTCACGGGGTAAGGATGATCTTGAGAAAAGTGAGGGATCAGCCCAGAACTACACTGGAGGAGCTTATGAATGCCCTCAAGGCAGTTGGGACCACAGTCACCAAACAAACCATTGGTAACACAATACACCACCATGGATTGAAATCCTGCAGCACCCGCAAGGTCCCCCTACTCAAGAAGGCACAAGTACAGGCCTGTCTGACGTTTGCCGATGCACATCTAAATGATTTGGAGAAGGATTGGGAGAAACTGCTGTGGTCAGTTTAGAGGTCTTTGGTATTAACTCGACTCGCCGTGTTTGGAGGAAGAAAAATGCTGACTATGACCCTTAGAACACCATCCCTACAGTCAAGTATGGAGGTGGAAACATTATGCTTTGGGGCTGTTTCTCTGCTAAAGGTACAGGCCGACTTTGCCGCATTGAGGGGCCAATAGACAGGGCCATGTATTGTAAAATCTTGGATAAGAATCTTCTTCCCTCATTCAGAACAATGAAGATGGGTTGTGGATGAGTCTTCCAGCATGACATTGACCCAAAACTTACTGCCAAGTCAACAAAGGAGTAGCTCAAGAAGAAGCACATTAAGGTCATGGAGTGACCTAGCCAGTCTCCAGACCTTCATCCTATAGAAAATTTATGGAGGGAGCTGAAAATTTGAGTTGCTAAGTGACAGCCAAGAAAGCTTAAGGATTTAGAGAAGATCTGTAAAGAAGAGTGGACCAAATGCCTCCTGAGATGTCCACAAACCTGGGAACCAACTACAAGAAACGTCTCCATACCATATCTTGGAGGAGCACTGACTGGCCGGAGTAATTGAGGTGTTGACTTGGCCTCGACATTCTCCAGATCTCAAATCCATTAAGCATCCGAGGACGTGCTGGAAAAACAAGTTTGATCCATGAAGGTCCTACCTCTTAACTTACAAGACCTAGAAGATCTGCTAGTGAGAGTTTGGTGCCAGATACCACAGCAAACCTTCAGAGGTCTAGTGGAGTCCATGATGTGACAGGGTATAGTGGGTTGTCATAGGGTTACAGCTGATTGGTGTATATACCTGAGGCTCTTTCTCTAAATTTGGTTGTATTTCCCCTATGTCCCATAGAATATCCGATCCTGGTGATCTAATAGCCAAAATATACATCAAATTATTTCTTCCAAAGAGCATATCTGTCATGCACTGCCAGGCGGTACCTCTAGTGATCCACAGAACGGGATTCGCCAGGATGTGGAGTCTAAGCCCCAATCTGCTTATTCACCAGAGCCCCTGATGGTGGGGATGGACTTGGAGCAGACCGAGACAAGGTCGCGACCCCTGAGTGCATCCAACTGTGGTAGAAGGGACCGCTGGAGGTATGTAATGGAAGAGAGCCTGATGTGAAGATGCTGGCAGGCCCGGGCAGGGGGACTGGATCCGTGCAGGATGGATGGATGGATAACAGTGCAGGTATAGCATAGTCAGACGGGCCGGGTCAGTCACAGCAGAGTCAGGATGGTACAGAGCAGCGGGCAGAGAATAGTCGGGTCACAAGCCAGGTTCAACAACAGGAGGTCAAGCAATCAGGAGTAGGCAGAAGAGTAGTCAAATGAGCCAGAGGTCAGGGTAGGAGAAGTTAGCAGGAACCAGGATCAAGCAGGGTCGGCAACAAGGGATATCTCTCAGGAACAGATCAGCAGGGAACAAAGACCATACGGCAACTTGAGTCTGCACAGGGCTGGTTTAAATAGTGCACCCTGCGCTATCATTGGTGCCAGGCGCGCGATCACGAGTGTGCATGCGCGGCCGCCGCCGTTGCCTATGTCCTAGTGCCCGCCGGCTAATGCGCCTCGGCATTCTGCGCATGCCCTGACTTGTGCACCGCCGCAACGCCTGACATTGCTCCCCCCCCCCTACAGGCAGCCCCCGGCTGCCCAACTGATTTCTCCTCTGTGGATGGTTGCGGAAAAATTCTTGGACCAATCTAGGACCTTGGACGTTTTGGGTTGGTTCCCACGAATTCTCCTCCGGGCCGTAGCCTTTCCATTTAATGAGAAATTGCGTCTGACCTCCCCTTTTCCTACAGTCCAAGATTGCCTCAACTTCAAATTCTTCCTCTCCATCAATATTTATGGCCTCCGGGGGTCTGGACCTACGGTCCGGAAAGGGATCCGGTATTGCAAGTTTTAATAAAGATACATGAAAAACCGGGTGTACCTTAAAGGATTCGGGAAGTGTGAGCTCATACGCTACTTCATTAATCTTCCGTTTCACCCGGAATGGACCCATGAACTTAGGTGCCGGTTTCCTTGATGGGCACAATATTTTCAGGTTGGTTGTAGCTAACCAGACCTGGTCCCCAGGTTGCAGGATTAGCTCGCCTCTTCTTCTTCTGTCAAAAGCCCTTTTGGTATCCTCCTGAGCTCTTGCAATTGCTTCTTGTAACACCTTGTTGTTAGAAGAAAAAAATTTTAGCATATCTTGTGTAGCGGGAACCGAACTTTCTGGAATCAGATCAGGCAGAAACGTGGGATGGAACCCGTAATTAGCGAAGAATGGAGATTGGTGGCGGAATGACTTGCGTTGTTGTAGGCAAATTCGGCTAACGACAGGAGCATCAGCCAATCATCCTGGAGAAAGGCTGTGTAGCACCTGAAGTACTGTTCCAATGTCTGGTTCGTCCTTTTGGTCTGCCCATTTGTCTGTGGGTGATATGCGGATGAGAAGGACAATTTGATTCCTAGGATTTCACATCGGGCTTTCCAGAACTTTGAGGTAAACTGGACCCCCCTGTCCAAGATGATATCTTGAGGAATCCCATGGAGTCTTACAACTTCCTTGATGAAGATTTGTGCCGTCTCAGGAGCCGGTGTGTTCTTTGGTGGTAAGAAATGGGCCATCTTTGACAGGCGATCCACAATCACAAAGATTGCCGTGTGATCTTGAGAAGGTGGGAGCTCCACTATAAAGTCTATGCAGATCATTCTCCAAGGCCTGTCGGGTATTGGCAATGGTCGTAGTAGACCCCAAGCCTTGTTTCTGGTGGACTTGCTTCTCTGACAAATGGCACAAGTCTTCAAGTATGATTCGCAGTCCTTGACCATGCTCGGCCACCAGAATGTGCGCTGTAACACCTCTAAAGTCTTATCTACTCCAAAATGGCCTGCCAATGGATGATCGTGGCAGTAGCCCAGGACCAAGGTATGGGCTTCCTCGGGTACCATGATCTGTTCTTCCTTCCACAAAAGTCCTTCCCTGTTCTGCAAAGAAACCTCGGGTGGACTTGGCATTCCTATGGAGGCAGTTTGCAACTTGGACCGCAAATTGGAGGGCAAGAAAATTTCCTGTAGACAAAATGTTGTCTGGCTTAGGCACCTCTTCAGGGTCCTTGAACATGCGCGTGAGCGCATCAGGTTTTGTGTTTTTGGATCCAGGTCTATAGGTTATGTGGAACACGAACCTTGAAAAGAATAGTGCCCATCTGGCCTGGTCTCAGGCGCTTAGCCGTCCTCAAATATTCAAAATTTTTGTGATCCGTGAAAATTAAGATCGGGTGCGTAGCCCCCTCCAGTAGGTACCTCCACTCCTCCAGTGCCGTCTTGATCGCCAAGAGTTCCCGATCTCCGATATCATAGTTCCTCTCTGCTGATGTGAGCTTCCTAGATAAGAAGGCTACTGGGTGCATGAGTTCCTTGATGCCCCTTCTTTGGGACAGGACCGCCTCCACTGCGTTCTCAGATGCGTCCACCTCCAGTATATAGGGTAAGGAGGAATCCGGGTGGCTTAGGATGGGAGTTGCGGTAAATAATTTCTTCAGGGATTCGAATGCCACCTGTGCTTCAGGTGTCCACTGGAAGCAAACCCCCTGCTTGGTGAGTTGGGTAATGGGGGACACCAGACCCGAAAAATTCTTGATGAACTTTCTATAGAAGTTAGCGAAGCCAATGAACCGTTGGATACCCTTTTTATCGGTGGGTACTGGACACTCCAAGATTGCAAAGACCTTCTGAGGGTCCATGGTAACTCCCGTGGTGGAGATGATTAGCCCCAAGAAAGAAATGCTGTGTTGTTCAAAGCTACATTTGTCTGCCTTGGCATACAGCACGTGTTGGCGTAGTCGTTCCAACACGCTCTTGACATGACCTCTATGTACCTCCAGTGAAGAGGAGAAAATCAGAATATTGTCTACGTAGATGACGACAAAGATATCTAAATAATCCCTGAACACATCATTTATAAAATGTTGGAATGTGGCCGGTGCAATGCACAGCCCGAAGGGCATGACCAGGTACTCTAAGTGCAGAATGCTGTCTTCCATTCATCTCCTTCCCTTATGCGGACTAATTTATAAGCACCTCTCAAATCCAACTTAGTAAAAACAGATGCCGACTTCAGCCTTTGGAATAGCTCAGGAACTAAAGGAAGCGGGTAGCGATTCTTCACCTTATTTAGCTCCCGATAGTCTACGCAGGGCCTTAGGGACTTGTCTTTTTTTTCCACGAAAAAGATTCCAGCTGGTGACGTGGAAGGGCGAATGAAACCCTTTTGGAGGTTCTCATCTATGTATTCCTTTAATACCCCCAGCTCCCGCTCGAATAAAGGGAATATTCGCCCGAAAGGGATCTCAGATCCCGGGAGGAGGTCGATTGGACAGTCATAAGTTCAGTGCAGAAGGAGAATGTCTGCCTCTCGCTTACTAAACACGTCAAGGTAGCTGTGGTAGGCCGGGGGAATGGCTTGGGTCAGTCCTGTGTCCATGTCGATGCATAATAAGGACTGTGGGGCTGAGGAAGCCCTGGGGCAGCAAAGCTACTGGTAGTAGGGTGATCGGAACTGAATTGACCCTGTCTTCCAACTAATCTGGGGGTCATGGGCTCGTAACCAGGGAAGCCCCAGAATAATTAGAAATAGAGGGGATGCAATGGCATCCAGGCGGAGGAATTCCTGATGGTGGCCAGCCACCGTAGTACAGATAGATGGGGTCTCCCGGTCTACCAACCTTGATTTAATATGGGACCCGTCGGCCAGGAAAATATTTACACCACATTCCCTTGTCTGTAGGGGGATCTGCTGTTGAGCTGCAAAATCTAGGTCTATGAAGCAACTACAAGCTCCAGAGTCAACAATTTTCGTTGCTGACACGGTCCTTCTGGGAAGCTGGAAGGAAATAGGCACGGCTAGGTAATTTGAGTTATTAAGACAGGTGGGAGATACAGCAGAAGAAACAGAGGCGCACTTACTTAGTTTTGCTGGGCAAGAGCGTACAATATGACCCGCTTTCCCGCAGTAGAGACAGAGGTGGTTTAACCGGCGTCTCTGGTGTTCTTCAAGCGTTAATGACGGTCGCGTCAATCCCAATTGCATGGGTTCGGGCATGTCGTCAGTTTCCAAATTCCGATTTCCAACAAAAGCAGTAGACTGGACCGGAACCCGGGGTAGTACCCATGTTGGTTCCTGACCTTGGCTGGACCTTTCTGCTCTACGTTCCCGCAATCTGCGGTCGATCTGGACGGACAGAGTTATTAGGTCTTCTAAGGTATCAGGTATCCCACTCTGGCTAACTCGTCCTTGAGTGGCTCGGATAGGTCCATGCAAAATTGGTGATGCAGGGCCACGTCATTCCATTGAGTGTCCCCACTCCAGCGTCTGAAATCAGAAGCATATTCTTCCGCTGCTCGATGACCTTGTCTGAGTGTATGCAGAGCCGTTTCAGCCGAAGCTGCCCACTGCGGATCATCGTATAACAAGGCCATTTCTTTAAAAAATTCTGTTATCGAACTCAGCTGCGGATGGCGAGTCTCAAGTAGTCAGCGGGCCCAGCCCTGGGGTTCACCCTGCAGTAGGGATATAATGAATCCGACCATTACGGATTCTGTAGAGAATGTCCGTGGCTGCAGATCAAAATATAATTGGCATGAGTTAAGAAATGCCCTAAATTTCCTTTGATCCCCATCGAAGCGTTCCCGCGTCAGCACGCGGGGTTCGGGTGGAGGTATGGAGGCCACTGCTCTGACAGGAGGTTCCGAAGGGTCCCCGGCCAGAGACGGAGTCACCAGGTTGTGAGATGTGGATGCTGGCGAAGCTAGTGTCTGAATACGACCTTCCAGGTGCGAATAACCTTCCTGTAGCGTTTGAACCGCTTGGATAAGTGCCGCCAGCTGTTGGCATATGTCGTCCAAAGGGGAAGGTCCTCTTCCAGGCTCAGTCATGGCCGTATGGTACTGTCATGCACCGCCCGGCGGTACCTCTAGAACGGGATTCCCCAGGGCGCGGAGTCTAAGCCCCAATCTGCTTATTCACCAGAGCCCCTGATGGTGGGGATGGACTTGGAGCAGACTGAGACCAGGTCGCGACCCATGAGTGCACCCAATTGTGGTAGAAGGGACCGCCGGAGGAATGTAATGGAAGAGGGCCTGATGTGAAGATGCTGGCAGGACCGGGCAGGGGGACTGGATCCGTGCAGGATGGATGGACGGATAACAGTGCAGGTATAGCATAGTCAGACGGGCCAGGTCAGTCACAGCGGAGTCAGGATGGTACAGAGCAGCGGGCAGAGAATAGTCGGGTCACAAGCCAGGTTCAGCAACAGGAGGTCAAGCAATCAGGAGTAGGCAGAAGAGTAGTCAAACGAGCCAGAGGTCAGGGAAGGAGTCAACAGGAACCAGGATCAAGCAGGGTCGGCAACAAGGGATATCTCTCAGGAACAGATCAGCAGGGAACAAGGAACAAAGACCATACGGCAACTTGAGTCTGCACAGGGCTGGTTTAAATAGCGCGCCCTGCGCTGTCATTGGTGCCAGGCACGTGTCCGCGATCGTGAGTGCACATGCGCTGCCGCCGCCGTTTCCTATGTTCTACTACCCGCCGGCTAATGCGCCTCAGCGTTCTGCGCATGCGCCAACTTGTGCACCGCCGCGATTCCTGACAATATCCTACAAATGTACATATTACGCAGCTACAAGAATTACTGTATGTCCTGAGGATCTGCCGATCTTTTCAGGTGAATTACATTTTCTGGATCCCACCTCAGTCATTCAATATCTTTTCAAATCCTTTGTGGTATCAGTCCATGAATGGTTACAGTTGTATCATTATGGCCGTTCTATATCTCTCGTACCATCCCGTATAAAGCCACAACTCAAATTCAGGTTGTCAATGAAGAAATCCAGCAAATGGGACTCTTATAGTGGACCACCATCTAATATTGTCCAAAAGGAGAGTGGAAAATAATATACCAAGATGGAAGTAAATCACGAAACGATTCCACAACAGACATGGAAAGATATTGAGTGAAGGGGAAGGTAATCCGTCTCATGATATAGACTTCTTGTAGCTACATAGTATGTAGACTTGTGGCGTTTGCTGTTTGGGATAATTATTTATTTGATGCATACATTTGGAACTAGATTGGCAGGATCATTTGTCCTACAAGGGAAAATACCATATTTAAGGACATGCCATTGGGGAATATACTGTACACGGCTCAAAAAAATGAAAGGAACACTTTGTAATCCGAGGGTATAGCATCAAGTCAGAGAAACTCCTGGGATATTGCTCTGGTCAGGGAAGTCGCAGAGGGGGTTGTTCATCTGTTTCAGTTGCTTTGGTGTTCATGAAACTAACAGGAGCACTAGATGGGCAACAATGAGACAACCCCCAAAACAGGAACGGTTTTACAGGTGGAGGCCATTGTAATTTTTTCCCTACTCGTCTTTTCTGTTTTTCACTGGTTTTGCATTTGGCTCGGGTCAGTGTCACTACTGGTAGCATGAGGCCAGACACCACAGCCGACCATACATGACTAGACGACACCAGTCTGTCTGAACATGGAACTCTTTATTTTAAATGGGCTTTTTATACAATATCTACAGAGACTGATCACATGATCATACAATAGACACGGAGACTGATCACATGATCATACAATAGACACGGAGACTGATCACATGATCATATGCAAACGCAGCTATATACAGAAATAGACTTAACACTCTACACAGTAAGTTAATTAGGTTAGCTAGCTGGGTGACCAAAACAAAAGGTGAATGGGAATTCACACCTAGACAATGGTCGGATGAATTAGGATCTCACTACAGAGCAGACAGTCTGGCTCCTACACTGGAGGAGAGGAGAGGCCCAGCCTGATCAGGTCCTTCAATTCACATGTCTAGTTCAGAAACAACAACCAGGAATAGTCTTCATACTGTATGCATGATAAATATTACTGTCCCATCTGAAGTAATTCCAACCGCATTCTCAGCGTCCATTAGTCACCTTGTGCCCCTAAGAGACACAGGGTGACTTGCACATAAGAGGGATATGGGGAGCTGAGACGGGTCTCCCCACCACTCCAAAGTGAGCTGTGTTCCATGAGCTCCCCACCCAAAGTCACTCCCGTCACAAATAGGGCAGTAGAAGGTCCTTAACCCATCAGCAGGACCGGTATCTGCTTCTTTGTGCCAGGAGGAACAGGATGAGCCCTACAAAATGACCTCCAGCAGGCGACTGGTGTGACCAATTAAGAAACAGAATTCATTGGGGTGGCCTGAGGGCCCGACGCCCTCTAGTGGGCCCTGTGCTCACTGCCCGGCACCATAGAGCTGGATTGGCATTGGCCATTGAACCCCAGAATTGGCAGGTCTACCACTGGCACCCTGTGCTTTTCACAGATGAGAGCAGGTTCCCCCTGAGCACATATGACAGACGTGAGAGGGTCTGGAGAAGCCGTGGAGAATGTTCTTGTAATGGAACCGGAACCCAGACCGCACTGAGTTTTTCCGTTATAGCACAACTTACCCTGTCCGAACACCATCCACGGACCACGCCCTTGAAATCCCTCAGGAAAATAGACAGCACCCAGCTCTTAAAACAGAAAGCCAACTCTTTATTTTAACACAAAACACAGAATATATACAGAGGGCGGGGAAACACAACCAGGAACAGGAAATACATCATCAGCCCGCCCTATCAGTGGGAAGGGCTACAGGGAACCACCCCAACCAACCCAAGACACAGAACAATGGGATGCAGCCATGTGGCAAAGGACCTTGACCAACCCCCACACCAATACACAAACAGTACATCCCATAATAGTTTGCTGGACAGGAAGGCACAGCACCATGGGGGTGAGCACATGGCAAACAAACAATGGACAGCCATGTGGCCTAGACAAAGGACAACACACAAATGCACAATACCGGGACATTCACATGTACACCCTGTACCCTTAAACAGGCACAGGGTGGGTTAAACATAATGATTTAGGGAGATGATACAGGGGTCCCCCCACCCCCAAAAGTCGCTCCCGTCACAGTTCTGCTGCCTGTAACATGGTTCATCATGGCCGTTTTCGTGGTGGGTCAGTGATGGGCTAGGGAGGCATCTCTATGGAGGGACGCACAGACCTCTACAGGCTAGACAATGGCACCCTGACTGCCATTAGATATGGGGATGAAATCCTTGGACCCATTATCAGACCCTACGCTAGTGCAGTGGGTCCTGGGTTCCTCCTGGTGCAGTGGGTCCTGGGTTCCTCCCAGTGCGGTGGGTCCCGGGTTCCTCCTGGTGCGGTGGGTCCCGGGTTCCTCCTGGTGCGGTGGTTCCTGGGTTCCTCCTGGTGCAGGACAATGCCCGGCCTCATGTGGGGGGGGGTATGCAGGCAGTTCCTGGAGGACAAAGAAATTGATACCATTGAATGGCTCCCACGCTCACCTGACCTAAATCCAATAGAACCCCTCTGGGATGTCATGTTTCGGTCCATCCATCGCCGCCAGGTTGTACCTCAGACTGTCCAGGAGCTCAGTGACACCCTGGTCCAGATCTGGGAGGAAATCCCCCAAGATACCAGCCGTGGCCTTATTAGGAGCCTCCCCTGATGTTGTCAGGCATGCATACAAGCAGGTGAGGACCATACAAACTACTGAGGACCATTCTGAGTTGCTGCAATGACATTTCAGCCAAATGGACTCGCCTGCTGCATCATTTTTTCACTTTGATTTTTGGGGTGTCTGTGAATTCAGTCCGCTGTAGTTCGATCATTTCCATCCAACGATGGGGTGTCCTTATGTTCCTCACTCATCCCCCGTCCATGTCAGTATAGAGATCCAGCAGGAGATTCCTCCTCATTGAGGTCTGATGGGTTTTCAAAGTCTTCCTTTCATTTTCTTGAGCCGTGTATTTAATGACATACACAGCGGAGTTCAGACTGAGATTTGGGGGCGTCTGTACTGTTACCCAGTCAGAGCTGCATGCAGTGCAGTGCTGTTAGTCACATGTTTCAGGCCCTGGGGAAGGTGTGTAAGCTTGTTAGTGGAGGAGAGGGCACAAAGAGAACCTCATAGGATGAGATCTTCACCATGGCTCATGAGGCCGGAGCTGAGACACACAGTGACTAATAATGATGTGATGCCTAGCCTGTGAATATATTATAGATGCACAATTTGTCGCCAGAAAAATAATTATATATATAAAACGCTGTTTGGATGGAGGTCCTCTGACTAGGGAAGCTATGTTTAGAATAGGCAAAAAGAGGACAGAGGACCAGTCACCAGTATTGCCTGCCATCTTCCTGCAGCAGAGGACAAAGGACCAGTCACCAATAATGTCTGTGGTCTCCCTGCAGCAGAGGGCAAATGACCAGTATTGTGTGTGATCTTCCTGCAGCAGAGGGCAAATGGCCAGTATTGTCTGCGATCTTCCTGCAGCAGAGGGCAAATGACCAATAATGTCTGCAATCTTCCTGCAGCAGAGGGCAAATGACCAGTATTGTGTGTGATCTTCCTGCAGCAGAGGGCAAATGGCCAGTATTGTCTGCGATCTTCCTGCAGCAGAGGGCAAATGACCAGTATTGTGTGTGATCTTCCTGCAGCAGAGGGCAAATGGCCAGTATTGTGTGTGATCTTCCTGCAGCAGAGGGCAAATGACCAGTATTGTGTGTGATCTTCCTGCAGCAGAGGGCAAATGACCAATAATGTCTGCGATCTTCCTGCAGCAGAGGGCAAATGACCAGTATTGTCTGTGATCTTCCTGCAGCAGAGGGCAAATGACCAGTATTGTCTGCGATCTTCCTGCAGCAGAGGGCAAATGACCAGTATTGTGTGTGATCTTCCTGCAGCAGAGGGCAAATGACCAATAATGTCTGCGATCTTCCTGCAGCAGAGGGCAAATGACCAGTATTGTGTGTGATCTTCCTGCAGCAGAGGGCAAATGGCCAGTATTGTGTGTGATCTTCCTGCAGCAGAGGGCAAATGACCAGTATTGTGTGTGATCTTCCTGCAGCAGAGGGCAAATGACCAATAATGTCTGCGATCTTCCTGCAGCAGAGGGCAAATGACCAGTATTGTCTGTGATCTTCCTGCAGCAGAGGGCAAATGACCAGTATTGTCTGCGATCTTCCTGCAGCAGAGGGCAAATGACCAGTATTGTGTGTGATCTTCCTGCAGCAGAGGGCAAATGACCAATAATGTCTGCGATCTTCCTGCAGCAGAGGGCAAATGACCAGTATTGTGTGTGATCTTCCTGCAGCAGAGGGCAAATGGCCAGTATTGTGTGTGATCTTCCTGCAGCAGAGGGCAAATGACCAGTATTGTGTGTGATCTTCCTGCAGCAGAGGGCAAATGACCAATAATGTCTGCGATCTTCCTGCAGCAGAGGGCAAATGACCAGTATTGTCTGCGATCTTCCTGCAGCAGAGGGCAAATGACCAGTATTGTCTGTGATCTTCCTGCAGCAGAGGGCAAATGACCAGTATTGTGTGTGATCTTCCTGCAGCAGAGGGCAAATGACCAGTATTGTGTGTGATCTTCCTGCAGCAGAGGGCAAATGACCAGTATTGTGTTTGATCTTCCTGCAGCAGAGGGCAAATGACCAGTATTGTGTGTGATCTTCCTGCAGCAGAGGGCAAATGACCAGTATTGTGTGTGATCTTCCTGCAGCAGAGGGCAAATGACCAGTCACCAGTATTGTTTGTGGTCTCTCTGCAGCTAATTTTTCCCCATTACTTACTGTGCCTTGTATCTTTACCAAGATGGAGGATGCCATCTTGGTAGAGGCAGGGCTTTGCTTCGTCATGTCAGTGTTGCCCCCCTCATGACTGGTGGGGCAATGACAAAGGTAGAAGAAGAACAGATACACAAAATGGATGGAGCTGAAGCAGAGAGATTCTTGTACTGCAGGTCCTCAGGTACATATTCCTCTCCAGCAAGAACAGCGAGCAACACAATAGTAGCATCACCAAATCTCCTGAGGCCACTAGTCAGACAGAGCAGTGCCTCAGGTGATCTCACACTGCACAAAAAGCTATGAGGTTTAAAAAAAGGCATGTCTAACCGGTTCCCGCCCAGCCAATAGCACAAAGGCAGCCGGCAAAACACATTGTCCCTCCGGGTGGACGCCATATGGCGTCCTTTCAGGCATGCACGGTGCGCCTGCCCACAGGGCCACTCTGCGGCGCAATCTGTCACCGCCCGTGTACCTCGGACACGGCCGATGACAGATCTGAGTACCGACCCCTGTTGCCGGTACCATGTGACCTGCTGTGACCAATCACAGCAGGTCACATGACAGTTGTATACAATGGATGGCTTCCTTTCATGCCATCCATTGTATACAAGTGTGTCTAGCTGTGAATGGTCACAGCGATCACATGCACAAGCTGGGCCAATCACAGCCCAGCTGTGTCATGTGATTAGCCATGGCCAAATCACTTTTAAGCACCAAAAAACCCCCCTGAATGAATCGATGTCATTCAGGTAAATGCTTGCTTATAGCAAAGTAATTCTTTGCTATAAGCAAATTTTGTAAAAAAAAAAAATAATAAAATACTGATCACTTCCCCAAAGTGGTACAATGTTACTATGGTAATAATATACTACTTTGGTCATAGTGTAATATGAAAAAAAAAATCTTAAATAGAGAAAAAAATGTAATAAAAAATCATCGCCATGCCAGTTATATGATAATGCTGTACTACACTGGTGACCGGATGTAATAAAAAAAAAAAAATAGTGAAAATATTTGAAATTTTTTCATTTTCCGAAAAATTGACAAAAAATTACAACTTCAAAATCACAACCCCCTGATGAAGCCGCATGACCGGCGGCGTAACGCGTAGGGGAGGGGCTGCAACGTCACAGACCATTTGTGGACGGCGAGTAGACACAGAGCATGCTGTGTTTGGTTTGTTAAAGGCGATCCATTGTTTTTACAAAAGCAGTTTGTACTTCTATCAAATAGGATATATCAAAAGTAGGAGGAGTAGCTGCATGGGAGAGAGATCCTAGAAGGGATATGAGGCGGAGAGCCGGCTGAGAGATACCCACCATACTTCATACGATGCAATATACATCTGAAATGTTCCTTAAAGTGAACAAAAGCGCAGTAAGCCTATGATAGGCTATCCAGGAGGTGAGCGTACATCTCAATCACATTAAAGGAAGTCGCTGGAATTGATCATTTTACTTGAATCACTGAGCGGTCACTATTATTGAATAGAGACTTTTTTTCATCATATGTTATGCATTGGATGTCACATTATATATTTTGATCACATTGGTTATTTATATATTTTTTATAATTTTTTGAATATGATTTGTTTGGGAATAGGATTTAGGTACCGATATAATTTTTGCAACGTTTTTTCTGATTACACTATTTTATTTAGATTAGGAGCGCGACATTTATTTTATTTGGAACTTCAAAAAACTCGCCATGCCTCTTATGAAATACGTCGGACTGTCTACTTTGCAAAAAGTGGTCATTTGGGGGATATCTGTACTGTCCTGACATTTGGGGGATACCTGTACCGTCCTGACATTTGGGGGATACCTGTACTGTCCTGACATTTGGGGGATATCTGTACCGTCCTGACATTTGGGGGATATCTGTACCGTCCTGACATTTGGGGGATCTCTGTACCGTCCTGACATTTGGGGGATCTCTGTACCGTCCTGACATTTGGGGGATATCTGTACCGATCTGACATTTGGGGGGATATCTGTACCGTCCTGACATTTGGGGGGATATCTGTACCGTCCTGACATTTGGGGGATATCTGTACCGTGCTGACATTTGGGGATATCTGTACTATCCTGACATTGGGGGGATATCTGTACCGTCCTGACATTTGGGGGGGATCTGTACTGTTCTGACATTCTTGGATCTCAAGAAATGAGATTGGCTGTCAGTACTTCAGGATTGATCAACATTCAGATATCTCCCATAGTTTGTGAACTCTATAACTTTCCTACAGACTAAATCATAAATCCTAATTTGGGTTATGTCCACCAAAGACATGGAGCAGAATACATTTTGGCCCAAATTTATGAAGAACAATTATTTATTTATTTGCAAACTTTTATAACAGAAACAAAGAAAAACGTGTTTTTTTTTTTTTCAAAATTTTCAGTCTTTTTTTGTTAATTTAGCAAAAAATAAAAACCCCGGCGGTGATTAAATACCAACAAAAGAAAGCTCTAGTTGTGTGAAGAAAATGATAGTTTGGGTACAGTGTTGCATGACCGCGCAATTGTCATTCAAAGTGTGAGAGCGCTGAAACCTGAAAATTGGCCTGGGGACTGGAAGGGGGTGACAGTGCCCGGTATGGAAGGGGCTAGGCCCAGGAAGTGCACCTTTTTTTTTTCTTTAGCAAATATTCACTTTTTGTCTTGGATTCTGCATTCGTTAGGATAACCATCTAATTCCGAAGTATTTCAGATATATTAGGGTGACCCTCCTCATCCTGACACTTAGATGTATGGTGGGTCACGGGGTGCACTTCCTGTGCTGTCCTGTAACCCAGATTCAGACCACAGTGGCCTAAAGCCTACAGTCGGCTGGTGTCAGAGTTGGTCGAACAATGTCAGGATCACTTCGAAGCCTGATTGGCAGCTGGAACAGCCTCTCAGCATGCCGCTGAGAATCTGAGCAAGCCGGTCCCGCCTCCTCCTGAGCCTGGAGCTCCAGTCACTGTTCATTGCTTAGACAGAACCAAGAACTGAGCGATTGGCGGTCATGTGATCGCTCAGTTCTCCAGCTAACAGCAGGTGGGGGGGAGTAGGCAGGTTTATTCTTTATTGCATTCCAACACTTCACCTTTAACGTGTGACAAGTGCAGACCCTACGGGCTTCTACTGGGGGAAGATCGATCGATCGATCAATAACCTGACAAGACTGTGTGAATTCGTTCCTGACAGGTCACAATGTACAGCAATGGTAACTACAGCCCAGTTTGGGGCAAGTGTTTTACACATTACAATGGGCCTGCAGGCAGATCAGACTGCAGTGCTCGACTTTAATCCAGAGCTGCCCCCACAGCACTTCTTTATCACAAGATGCCCAATCATTCAACCTGGAAGATGGAGGACACTATGATTGCTGGGCGTCATGGCTCCGCCTCCTTGAAGGGTATACCTATGGCACTCTGCTGTCAGTGTATTGATGCAGAGAGTGGTGCTGCTGTCACTACAATTCCGTCATGAAGGAAAGAAAGAAAAAAAAGTTAAAGGATGAGTTCACCTTTCAGAATGTTTCGTCCGTATTCAGGGTGTAACATGTTAATAAATCAGCCTCCCCCGCACTCACCCCCCAAGACCCCATTATGGCAGCTTCTCCCCGTACTCACTGTCACAATTTAAAAAGAGAGCGGCCATACGGTGCTCGACCCCCCAACCACATCATCCATTCAGAGATCTGTAAAGAGAACTACCAACAACCATTGCGGCTGATGGCTGGTGGTTCTCACCTACGAGGGTGCAGGGTGGAGGGGGGCAGCAGTGGCAAAGGGATGAATTGAACAACTAAGACATCCAGAATGCACCTCCCAGCCACAGCAGACAGATTTCTGTTCTCAGTCATCACTCGCTGGTTCTAAGGTTAGAGGCGGTGACTGCTCTGTGGGGGACGTCCTGCATTTATCCCAGGAAGTAGATGAAGCTGGAACACTGATGGCTCCACCCTAGAGGAAGCTGCCAGACTTGGGATCACTCTGAGAGACAATAGGGAGTATTACAAACAGGAGGTATCTGGAGGGACAGGTCCACTTGTGTACGGGGTGTCGTAGAACGTGGCCTCTTCCATTACAACAGGAGGTATCTGGAGGGACAGGTCCACTTGTGTACGGGGTGTCGTAGAACGTGGCCTCTTCCATTACAACAGGAGGTATCTGGAGGGACAGGTCCACTTGTGTACGGGGTGTCGTAGAACGTGGCCTCTTCCATTACAACAGGAGGTATCTGGAGGGACAGGTCCACTTGTGTACGGGGTGTCGTAGAACGTGGCCTCTTCCACTACAACAAGAGGTATCTGGAGGGACAGGTCCACTTGTGTACGGGGTGTCGTAGAACGTGGCCTCTTCCACTACAAGAGGTATGTGGAGGGACAGGTCCACTTGTGTACGGGGTGTCATAGAACGCGTCCTCTTCCATTACAACAGGAGGTATCTGGAGGGACAGGTCCACTTGTGTACGGGGGTCGTAGAACGTGGCCTCTTCCAACAGGCGGTATCTGGAGGGACAGGTTCACTTGTGTACGGGGTGTCATAGAACGTGGCCTCTTCCATTGCAACAGGAGGTATCTGGAGGGACAGGTCCACTTGTGTACGGGGTGTCATAGAACGCGGCCTCTTTCACTACAACAACAGGAGGTATCTAGAGGGACAAGTCCACTTGTGTACGGGGCGTCGTAGAACGTGGCCTCTTCCAATACAACAGGAGGTATTTGAAGGGACAGGTCCACTTGTGTACGTGGTGTCGTAGAACGTGGCCTCTTCCATTACAACAGGAGGTATCTGGAGGGACAGGTCCACTTGTGTACGGGGCGTCGTAGAACGTGGCCTCTTCCATTACAACAGGAGGTATCTAGAGGGACAAGTCCACTTGTGTAGGGGGCATTGTAGAACGTGGCCTTTTCCATTACAACAACAGGAGGTATCTGGAGGGACAGGTCTACTTGTGTATGGGGTGTCGTAGAACGTGGCCTCTTCCATTACAACAAGGAGGTATCTAGAGGGACAGGTCCACTTGTGTACGGGGTGTCATAGAAGGTGGCCTCTTCCATTACAACAGGAGATATCTGGAGGCACAGGTCCACTTGTGTACGGGGCCTCTTCCATTGCAACAACAGGAGGTATCTGGAGGGACAGGTCCACTTGTGTACGGGGTGTCGTAGAACGTGGCCTCTTCCATTACAACAGGAGGTATCTGGAGGGACAGGTCCACTTGTGTACGGGGTGTCGTAGAACGTGGCCTCTTCCATTACAACAGGAGGTATCTGGAGGGACGGGTCCACTTGTGTACGGGGTGTTGTAGAACGTGGCCTCTTCCATTACAACAGGAGGTATCTGGAGGGACGGGTCCACTTGTGTACGGGGTGTCGTAGAACGTGGCCTCTTCCACAGCTCAGACTGTACAAATGGAAAATGCTGCTTCTGATCTGCTGCGCCTACAATATGATTGGATCTCATAGGATCAGGTGGGTCCAATCACAAAGCAGGTGACACCCACCATCATTGGAATCTGCTCTCCTGTGTTAATAATCGGGGGTTGGGGCATCGTCCTTCACATAATTCCCTGCTGACCTGCCCCCCCCCCCCCCCGGGGTAAAATCACTTCTACCCCGTGCTGGGCCAATCACAACAATTCACAGGCTTCTAATAAAGTTTATTTTATTAAATACGAATTTTACAAATATACAGCCGTGTTCCGTCACATTGGGTACAGCCGTGTTCCGTCACACTGGGTACAGCCGTGTTCCGTCACATTGGGTACAGCCGTGTTCCGTCACACTGGGTACAGCCGTGTTCCGTCACACTGGGTACAGCCGTGTTTCGTCACACTGGGTACAGCCGTGTTCCGTCACACTGGGTACAGCCGTGTTCCGTCACACTGGGTACAGCCGGGTTCCGTCACACTGGGTACAGCCGGGTTCCGTCACACTGGGTACAGCAGTGTTCCGTCACATTGGGTACAGCCGTGTTCCGTCACATTGGGTACAGCCGTGTTCCGTCACACTGGGTACAGCCGTGTTCCGTCACACTGGGTACAGCCGGGTTCCGTCACACTGGGTACAGCCGGGTTTCGTCACATTGGGTACAGCCGTGTTCCGTCACATTGGGTACAGCCGTGTTCCGTCACACTGGGTACAGCCGTGTTCCGTCACATTGGGTACAGCCGTGTTCCGTCACATTGGGTACAGCCGTGTTCCGTCACACTGGGTACAGCCGTGTTTCGTCACATTGGGTACAGCCGTGTTCCGTCACATTGGGTACAGCCGTGTTCCGTCACATTGGGTACAGCCGTGTTCCGTCACATTGGGTACAGCCGTGTTCCGTCACATTGAGGCCCCGCCCACTGATCTCTGCTTCTCAGCGCAGACGGATGATTTCCTCTTTACAGATCTGCATGACTTTGGTAAAGTCCAAGTGGAGGTATTTCCGCCAGAAGCGCCGATCCCGCCCATAGACCTGTGCTGGGTAACATGGACTTCCTGTGGAGCAAACAAACCGCATGTTAGGAAGTGGGATCCCCCACAATCCCCTCCTCCAGGATGCGGAGTCAGGCATCCCCTTTTATATCTGCCTCAGGAATAGCTCATTGGAGTGACTTTGGGGGGGTTGGACCTCCAGGAAAGCTGCCAATTATCTGACCAGCAGCTCATGTACAGTGTGTACTAATTGGGTTCCTTCTCCATTGTCCCCTGTATGTAGGAATGTAGACCCCTCTACTGCGCACTCCTGAGATGGACTATGGGGATACAGACTATGGGACTATGGTCTCTGCACTGTGGAGTATGGACTATAGGCTATTGTGACGGGAGTGACTTTGGGTGGGGGGCCCATGGAACACAGCTCACTTTGGGTGGGGGGCCCATGGAACACAGCTCACTTTGGGTGGGGGGCCCATGGAACACAGCTCACTTTGGGTGGGGGGCCCATGGAACACAGCTCACTTTGGGTGGGGGGCCCATGGAACACAGCTCACTTTGGAGAGGTGGGGAGACCCCTGTCTCAGCTCCCCATGTCCCTCTTATGTGTAAGTCACCCTGTGCCTGTTAGGAGTGCAGGGTGATATGCCCTGATATTGTGTAGACATGTATAGGTGGGGGGGGGGGGGGGGGTTGTGGATTGTTTACTGCCATGTAGTACATCCCATTGTTCTATTGTGTGTCTTGCTTGGGAGCAAACTATTATGGGATGTATGTGTTTGTGTATTGGCTTGGTGGGGGGTGTCTGCTGATGTGTCTCTGGCTGCTAGATGTGGTTTGCCCCGCCCTGTGTCATTATGCAGGGAAGGGGGGTTGCCCCGCCCTGTGTCATTATGCAGGGAGGGGGGGTTGACCCGCCCTGTGTCATTATGCAGGGAGGGGGGGGTTGCCCCACCCTGTGTCATTATGCAGGGAGGGGGGTTGTTCCCTTGAATGTATATATCTTGTATCTGTGTTTATATAAAGTAGTCTTTTTCCTGGTTTACTTCAAGACTGGTGTCGTCTGGTCTTGTATGGTCAGCGGTGGTGTCTGGTGTCGGTGGTGTCTGTGGTCGGTGGTGTCTGTGGTCGGTGGTGTCAGTGGTGTCAGTGGTGTCAGTGGTGTCTGTGGTGTCGGTGGTGTCAGTGGTGTCGGTGGTGTCAGTGGTGTCGGTGGTGTCAGTGGTGTCGGTGGTGTCAGTGGTGTCGGTGGTGTCAGTGGTGTCGGTGGTGTCAGTGGTGTCGGTGGTGTCGGTGGTGTCGGTGGTCGGTGTTCGGACGGGGAAACGGGAGTCTAACGGAAGTACTCAGTGCAGTCTGGGGATGGTTCTGTTGCAAAACCAAAATCTTACATACCGATCCCATGAAAAATCCGGGCAAGATTTCGTCCAGAGAAACGCTCATCTTGGTGAATGGAGAGGAAAAGGCGAACGTCACAAGACAGCTGAGCCAACCAATCTTCGGCCTGCAGAGAGAAAGGCGATGAAGAAAATAACCCGAATAATGAGATGGAAGTCAGAGAGAAATCCCGATTACAGCTGGAGACGTAGGAGTGCGGCGAGGACTGGAAAATTGTCAGCAGAAGGGCGCCTGCATCCAATCAGATTGGGTATTCCGACAGGAGCTGGCTGGGGCCACAGCAGAAGATTCCTTTATCACAGCTGTATATCATGTTACAATATCTTCATTCTGCCCCCAGTGTGTGGCCCGAGTGTGCGCCAATGTGCGGTCCCCAGGTCTCTGCCAGTGTGTATCCCCCCCCCCCCCGGGTCTGCGCCAGTGTGTATTCCCCCCTCCAACCTGCGCCAGTGTGTATCCCCCCCCTCAACCTGCACCAGTGTGTGGACCCCCCGGTCTGCGGCTCCCCAGGTCTGCGGTCCCCAGGTCTGCACCAGTCTGCGGCCCCCCAGGTCTGTGCACCCAGCTTTAGGCAGTAAGACTGACTGTTCATACAACCTCTAGAACTGGTCCAGGGTTTGATGTGGGCCCCGAGGGTCAGCTATTCTTCTCTGGATGGAACTCGTAACGTTGAGAAGTTGGTGTGGAATGTGATCAGAGATGGGGGAGGGGAAGTCTCCTGAACCCAGATATCTCATCATGGTGACCACATGGAGGTTACCTTCTCTTTGCTCAGCTCTTCCTCGGCATTCTCCCGTCCTTCATCATTCAGAGGATTTCTCCCCTCAAAGTACTCCAGGATATGAGCCTTCAGCTGAGCGCTGCGCTCCAGATTGACTTGCTCTGCGCAGGCCGCGCTGCTCCTGTACGTCACACTGAATCAAAGGACAACATGGAAGGAACACGTCACAGAAGAGGCGGTCCGCAATCAACACGGAAAGTCATCATGGAGCTCATTGTGGGAACACGGAAGTCTTACATCTTTGGGCTATACTGCTACCTACAGGAGGATTGGATACTGGGAAACATTAGGTCAGCCCCTCCTACTAACCCCTCCCACTCCCAGCATGCTTCAGTTTTGTAGCAAAGCAGTACCAAGAACATGATCAGAAACAAATTAGTGGAACCCGCATCCCTTGATGGACACCAAGAAAAAAAAAAAATCACATTTCCTTTCTTCGTACTTGGAGGGACGTAGGAAGTCTGAAACCTTCAGGATGTCAAAAAGTAGTCCACATGAAGGGGGAGGGGGGGGGGCAGGGGACAGCAATTAACAGGTTAAACTGGGGACAGCCTGCAGTCACCTGAAGGAACCTACAGATCTAAAATCAGACGAGGAAGAAACATCCACCAAATATAACTGAGAACAGAAGACCAGCCGGCTGCCTTGCAAACCTGGAAAATGGGGGCCTGATGCCGAAACTCCCAAGAGGTGCTAATGGAGCTCTAATGAAGTGAGCCTGGAAAAGGGGAACCCGGAAGGATGGTATGTCAGAGCCACCTAGAGAAGGTTTCAATGAGAAACCAGGTCACCCCTGCGGGGCTCATATAGGGTGACAAAAATGTAACCAGTCCTCCAGCAAGAAGCAATGGTTCAAAGATAAATCTTCACAGCCTGGACCTCTTCAAAAAAATGGAGGGAAGTTTATTTTCGGGGAACTGAACCAGACAGAGGAACAATGTCTTGATTAAGGTGGAAAATGGAGATCATCTTGGGAAGAAAGGAAGCCCTGAGTCTCACAACCACCTTGTCCAAGACCAAAAGTGTTTTTGTGTAGGATGAATCTGCTGGATCAGACACTCTCCTACACCAGGATGACCACAAGGACAACCTTGTGGGTCAGAGCAGAGGGAAAGGCCTCTCATAGAATCACACAGGGCCTTCTGAAGTGCCAAAGAACCAAATTAAAATAGGAGTTATTGGGGCTGGATTGGGGGAAGGACATGGGTTAACCCCCCCCCACTCCACACACTAATGGTGGTAATCAGAATATGGAGAACCAATGCTCTTCGGAGCAGATTGGAAAGTGCCGAGATCTGGCCCTAGATTCTGCTAAGAGTCAAACATTAGTCCAGTCCCAATTGGAGAAAAGAGGTTCTGTAGTACAGAAAAAATCCTATGGGAAGGGGGGAGCCCTTAGCCCACTTTCCCCAAAGTCTTTCATCTGCTGAGGAAGGCGTATTTTATTTGGTGTGAATGTAACTAGCCTCAAACTTCACAGGCACCACAGACTTCCTATCCCTTAGAAATTGGGATTCAAACAGCTATGTCATTAAAGCCGGCAATCAAGAAGCAGGATGGCAAATCAGTCTTTGAACAGCAGATCTAGATTTTCTGGTAGAACCCTAAACTGCATCTGCAAGAAGTTATATCAGGTCAGAGTACCGCATCCGCATGGGCCAATCTGGAGCAATAAGGATCACTGGAATGCCCGCTATCAAGATCCAGGGTAACAGGAAAGGCCTCCAGAACTCATAAAATCTGGACAGCTGGTAGCTGGTGAACGATTTGTGACCAGAGGGCTAAGGCAGCCAAAAGGGACTAAAATCATAGCAGGCTGGATGCAGGAACGGATGGAAGTTCCATGTGGCTCTTTGTAGCAGAAGCAGCAGTGGGGTGTGCACAATACTCCAGTCAGCAGAATGATGTTAGCACTCTGGCCCAAAGCATGGACCTCTTCCCTGGCAATGTCAGTGAGAAATAACAATGAGGGAGATTCCTGGTGCTTGGCCCAGAGTTATGGTTCGGGGCCAGGATCAGAGGGTTCAGATCCAGACCTCTTCCCTGGCAATGTCAGTGAGAAATAACAATGAGGGAGGTTCCTGGTGCTTGGCCCAGAGTTATGGTTCGGGGCCAGGATCAGAGGGTTCAGATCTAGACCTCTTCCCTGGCAATGTCAGTGGGAAATAACAATGAGGGAAGTTCATGGTGCTTGGCCCAGAGTTATGGTTCGGGGCCAGGATCAGAGGGTTCAGATCCAGACCTCTTCCCTGGCAATGTCAGTGAGAAATAACAATGAGGGAGGTTCCTGGTGCTTGGCCCAGAGTTATGGTTTGGGGCCAGGATCAGAGGGTTCAGATCCAGACCTCTTCCCTGGCAATGTCAGTGAGAAATAACAATGAGGGAGGTTCCTGGTGCTTGGCCCAGAGTTAGGGTTTGCAGCCAGGACCAGAGGGTTCAGAACCAGACCTCTTCCCTGGCAATGTCAGTGGGAAAGAACAATGAGGGAAGTTCATGGTGCTTGGCCCAGAGTTAGGGTTCGGAGCCTGGACCAGAGGGTTCAGAACCAGACCTCTTCCCTGGCAATGTCAGTGAGAAATAACAATGAGGGAGGTTCCTGGTGCTTGGCCCAGAGTTATGGTTCGGGGCCAGGATCAGAGGGTTCAGAACCAGACCTCTTCCCTGGCAATGTCAGTTGGAAAGAACAATGAGGGATGTTCATGGTGCTTGGCCCAGAATTAAGGTTCGGAGCCTGGACCAGAGGGTTCAGAACCAGACCTCTTCCCTGGCAATGTCAGTGGGAAAGAACAATGAGGGAAGTTCATGGTGCTTGGCCCAGAGTTAGGGTTCGGAGCCAGGACTAGAGGGTTAAGGTTCAGATCCAGGACCAATACAGAGACAAAGTGCTCTGTAACTAACCTAACCTAACCAGGTCCAGTCTGAGAAGCGCACCACATGGAACTCCGTGCCTGAGGGTCACTTCCAGACTCACCCTACAAATCATCCAGTCCAGTGGGGGAGCAAACGTTATGCTATCCAGAAACCAGACTGAGGACGGCTGTGCTGGATAGCTGAGAGTCAGTAAGGAAAACCACCAACTGTTGGAGAAGAGTCATGCTAGAAGAAGAAAAAAAATCAAAAGTTCAATCCTGAACACTTCAGATCTGAAATTACATTCAGCCTAATAGAACCCAGAAGAGGGATTTTTTCCTGGGCTGGCCTATAGTGTCCAATCCCCCTGTAGGCAGCAGTATAACCGGAGAGTTTATTACTACCCGTGTCCCTCAATGGATGAGAAAGAAACGTCAGAAAGAAGAGAAAATCTCTATAAGAGAAGAGACACAAAGTGCTAAACCAGCAAATTCCTCACGGCTGACTATACAGAACACTGAATGTTACCCAAGAAAACTCTAAAACAAACATACTGGAATCACCATAGAAATAGGTCCCGTTATCCGAGTTCTGTGGGAACATTGCAGCCACTGAACCCAACCAAGATCCACAGATCAGCCATAGCCCCCCCCCAGGTGGATCTGAGATCCTGTATGGCCACTGGGAGATGGGGCCGCCTTTCCACAAGGGAAGTGAGCCACATTCCTCAGTGTGGCCCCACCACAGCCTTGTAGTCAGACATCGCTCACAGACTGGGCACTCAGAGGTCCAGAAACAATTCGACAACATAAAGGAGCCCGATGTATTACATCTGCACTATAGGGAAAATGGCCAATGTCCATAGCAAGCTACTGGAATGGGTTTTATCTGTGGATCTGAGAGCAGACTTGTGCTCAGATTGGTGCAATGGAGAACCAGCAGTTCTTCCTCCAGTGCCCTGTCCCTGTCTCCCTGTTTCCAGTATAGTCATTGTCTATAATAAGGAGATGGAGATGAAGACCTGGACCATGGAAAGGTACAATCTGACGGCTTCATCAGGCTTGGTGAGTGAGGCGACTCCATCTGCTGCTTTCATCATGTGACCGTTTCCTGCTCAGATATCGTCTAACAAGTACAACATAAACCTGGGACACAACGGACCACATACCTCTGGAACACCCGGTAACAAGACTTCAGTTGTCTCAGAGCCGTCGCCTCTCGTGAAGAAACTTTGTGATGGAGAAAATCACAGACATCCTCCAATTCCTCATCTGTCAGATCTCCGTAAGAACGGAAGTGAAAGGACAGCGCGCTGAACTCAACCAGGACACCGCTGCGGCCTGTACCCCGGAAACCTAAACACAGAGCAAAGATTGCTGCATTATACACCAGTCACATGACCCATCACATGCATCGCTTGGACAAAAAACTATCTCAGAGCTTCTAATAAAAAGTATAAAATTACCGGGACATGTCCCAATAAAGGGGAAAAGAAGGAAAAATCACCACCATGGAAAGTGAGCGAAAAGCCCTCTTAGATGCCACCAAAACAAATTTCCCCATCAAAAGATTTCCTCTTCTAGTGACAACTCGAAATTTGAATTTTCCCTCCCATAGAAAGCAATTTCTGAGACACTAAAAAGACAAAAGAGTGACTCCCTCTCACAAGTTTGACTTTTTATAGAGGAGTCCCAATGAAAGTGACCCTCCACCAGACCTCCTGCTGCCTGCCAAAACACAACATCAGAAAATGGGCTTCCTGCATCGGCCCGCTGCTACACATTACCTCCGGAGGAAGAAGAGTTCCATTGCAGGTTCCGGAGACCTCTCTTCACTAGAATGACTTCCCAGCCCATGAAGTCCGCCACCTCCACCACATTGAACTCCACAGAACTGGTGTGTGTGTGATCAACACCCGACAGTCGTTCCCGAGCCAGAGCCACAGCTACAGGGGGGCAGCTGAGGAGAAGACATATACATTCACCTACTGTACAGACACAGAGGGTTCATACTACATACACATAGGAGAAGACATATACATTCACCTACACACAGAGGGATCATACTACATACACATAGGAGAAGACATATACATTCACCTACACACAGAGGGATCATACTACATACACATAGGAGAAGACATATACATTCACCTACTGTACAGACACAGAGGGTTCATACTACATACACACATAGGAGAAGACATATACATTCACCTACACACAGAGGGATCATACTACATACACATAGGAGAAGACATATACATTCACCTACTGTACAGACACAGAGGGTTCATACTACATACACACATAGGAGAAGACATATACATTCACCTACACACAGAGGGATCATACTACATACACATAGGAGAAGACATATACATTCACCTACTGTACAGACACAGAGGGTTCATACTACATACACACATAGGAGAAGACATATACATTCACCTACACACAGAGGGATCATACTACATACACATAGGAGAAGACATATACATTGACCTACACACAGAGGGATCATACTACATACACATAGGAGAAGACATATACATTCACCTACGGTACACAGACACAGAGGGTTCATACTACATACACACATAGGAGAAGACATATACATTCACCTACGGTACACAGACACAGAGGGTTCATACTACATACACACATAGGAGAAGACATATACATTCACCTAGCGTACACAGACACAGAGGGTTCATACTACATACACACATAGGAGAAGACATATACATTCACCTACACACAGAGGGATCATACTACATACACATAGGAGAAGACATATACATTCACCTACGGTACACAGACACAGAGGGTTCATACTACACACACACACATAGGAGAAGACATATACATTCACCTAGCGTACACAGACACAGAGGGTTCATACTACATACACACATAGGAGAAGACATATACATTCACCTAGCGTACACAGACACAGAGGGTTCATACTACATACACACATAGGAGAAGACATATACATTCACCTAGCGTACACAGACACAGGGGGTTCATACTACATACACATAGGAGAAGACATATACATTCACCTACGGTACACAGACACAGAGGGTTCATACTACATACACATAGGAGAAGACATATACATTCACCTAGCGTACACAGACACAGAGGGTTCATACTACATACACACATAGGAGAAGACATGTACATTCACCTATACAGACACAGAGGGTTCATACTACATACACATAGGAGGAGACATATACATTCACCTGCACACAGAGGGATCATACTACATACACACATAGGAGAAGACATATACATTCACCTATTGTACACAGACACAGAGGGTTCATACTACATACACATAGGAGAAGACATATACATTCACCTACGGTACACAGGCACAGAGGGTTCATACTACATACACATAGGAGAAGACATATACATTCACCTATACAGACACAGAGGGATCATACTACATACACATATAGAAGACATATACAGGTTACATTTCAATCCAAGGGGCACTGGAGATTCTAATTACAAGTGACTCCCTTCCCCCGTGGCCCCCCTCCCCCATTCCTTCATTGGAGGACACAACTCTACCTGTGCGCGATGCCACGCAACTGCCGAGGACCACTGTAGCAAGTGACACGACAGACCGATAAGGTGGGGTGCAGGAGCTCCAACCAATGAGAAGAATGGAGTTCCAGATAGCAAAGAAGAGTCTCAATACCTGAAGAATGACAAAGAAGGCAGGAAAATGATTGGCTAAAATATGACTGACCCTGACCACTGATATCAGACAAATACACCCAACTGAGGGAACCAATATTGATCGGATCTAGACCCAATATCCAGAATATGATACAATTATTCATTGGATCTAGACCCAATATCCAGAATATGATACAATTATTCATTGGATCTAGACCCAATATCCAGAATATGATACAATTATTGAGGGGATCTAGACCCAATATCCAGAATATGATACAATTATTGAGGGGATCTAGACCCAATATCAGGATTATGAGGATACAATTATTGATGAGATCTAGACCCAAAATCAGGATTATGAGGGTACAATTATTGAGGGGATCTAGACCCAATATCAGGAGTATGAGGATACAATTATTGATGGGATCTAGACCCAATATCAGGAGTATGAGGGTACAATTATTGAGGGGATCTAGACCCAATATCAGGAGTATGAGGATACAATTATTGATGAGATCTAGACCCAAAATCAGGATTATGAGGGTACAATTATTGATGGGATCTAGACCCAATATCAGGAGTATGAGGATACAATTATTGATGAGATCTAGACCCAATATCAGGAGTATGAGGGTACAATTATTGAGGGGATCTAGATCCAATATCAGGAGTATGAGGATACAATTATTGATGAGATCTAGACCCAATATCAGGAGTATGAGGGTACAATTATTGATGGGATCTAGACTCAATATCAGGAGTATGAGGATACAATTATTGAGGGGATCTAGATCCAATATCAGGAGTATGAGGATACAATTATTGAGGGGATCTAGACCCAATATCAGGAGTATGAGGGTACAATTATTGATGTGATCTAGATCCAATATCAGGAGTATGAGGATACAATTATTGAGGGGATCTAGATCCAATATCAGGAGTATGAGGATACAATTATTGAGGGGATCTAAACCCAATATCAGGAGTATGAGGATACAATTATTGAGGGGATCTAGACCCAATATCAGGAGTATGAGGGTACAATTATTGATGGGATCTAGATCCAATATCAGGAGTATGAGGGTACAATTATTGATGGGATCTAGACCCAATATCAGGAGTATGAGGATACAATTATTGATGGGATCTAGATCCAATATCAGGAGTATGAGGGTACAATTATTGATGGGATCTAGACCCAATACCAGGAGTATGAGGATACAATTATTGATGAGATCTAGACCCAATATCAGGAGTATGAGGGTACAATTATTGATGGGATCTAGACCCAATATCAGGAGTATGAGGATACAATTATTGATGTGATCTAGATCCAATATCAGGAGTATGAGGATACAATTATTGAGGGGATCTAGACCCAATATCAGGAGTATGAGGATACAATTATTGATGGGATCTAGATCCAATATCAGGAGTATGAGGGTACAATTATTGATGGGATCTAGACCCAATACCAGGAGTATGAGGATACAATTATTGAGGGGATCTAGACCCAATATCAGGAGTATGAGGATACAATTATTGAGGGGATCTAGATCCAATATCAGGAGTATGAGGGTACAATTATTGAGGGGATCTAGACCCAATATCAGGAGTATGAGGATACAATTATTGAGGGGATCTAGATCCAATATCAGGAGTATGAGGGTACAATTATTGATGAGATCTAGACCCAATATCAGGAGTATGAGGATACAATTATTGAGGGGATCTAGACCCAATATCAGGAGTATGAGGATACAATTATTGATGGATAGAGGCCAATAGGTATCCTACGGTAAGATCGGGTCATATACTGTATATTTGCTCCATTGTGTGGGCGGGTTTGTAAAATGCGGTCCAGTATCTCCGGTTCGCAGACACCAGTTACAGTGCAGATTTTCCAGTCTCAGAGACGGTGGCAGTTTCTGCAGAAAGCCGGATTCTCTGACATGTGATGGACGGTGAATCTTTGGGCTTCACACATCAGTGGTTGCACCATTTCATTTCTAAGCAGTTTAATTTGCTGGTAATAAACTTGGGAGAACAATACAACTACAGACGCTGTCAGGAGTTACCTTCCTCCCGGACGTCCAGCGCCTGCACGGTCTCCTCTATAGGAAGAACACGCTCATGTCTATGGCACGTCCGCTCCACCGCTTTGTCCATAGATGGAGGTCTGGCCTCTTCCTCACCATCACACTGTGCCAGGAAATCCAACATTTCATCATCATCCAGCTCACAGCCCTGCAGGCCAAAAGATTGGGAGGAAATAGGAGACACCAGTTATGGAGATGAAGATACCATACAAGGGACTAGATGTTGTACTGGAATGTATCTGGAAATGAACAGAAGATTCCAGTATTACACACATATATATACTTGTACTTCTGTCAACACGAGCCTCACAGGGTCACCCAATATGGCTTTTACTGCTGCCAATAGAACAAAGGAAATATAACAGTCATACTGTCCCTCTCCTACAGGTCTGCTGCCACCAGGGTGGTGATCTGTAAACAGACCATTATAGTCACACTGTCCCTCTCCTACAGGTCTGCTGCCACCAGGGTGGTGATCTGTAAATAGACCATTGTAGTCACACTGTCCCTCTCCTACAGGTCTGCTGCCACCAGGGTGGTGATCTGTAAACAGACCATTGTAGTCACACTGTCCCTCTCCTACAGGTCTGCTGCCACCAGGGTGGTGATCTGTAAACAGACCATTATAGTCACACTGTCCCTCTCCTACAGGTCTGCTGCCACCAAGGTGGTGATCTGTAAACAGACCATTGTAGTCACACTGTCCCTCTCCTACAGGTCTGCTGCCACCAGGGTGGTGATCTGTAAACAGACCATTATAGTCACACTGTCCCTCTCTTACAGGTCTGCTGCCACCAGGGTGGTGATCTGTAAACAGACCATTGTAGTCACACTGTCCCTCTCCTACAGGTCTGCTGCCACCAGGGTGGTGATCTGTAAACAGACCATTGTAGTCACACTGTCCCTCTCCTACAGGTCTGCTGCCACCAGGGTGGTGATCTGTAAACAGACCATTATAGTCACACTGTCCCTCTCCTACAGGTCTGCTGCCACCAGGGTGGTGATCTGTAAACAGACCATTATAGTCACACTGTCCCTCTCCTACAGGTCTGCTGCCACCAGGGTGGTGATCTGTAAACAGACCATTGTAGTCACACTGTCCCTCTCCTACAGGTCTGCTGCCACCAGGGTGGTGATCTGTAAACAGACCATTATAGTCACACTGTCCCTCTCTTACAGGTCTGCTGCCACCAGGGTGGTGATCTGTAAACAGACCATTATAGTCACACTGTCCCTCTCTTACAGATCTGCTGCCACCAGGGTGGTGATCTGTAAACAGACCATTATAGTCACACTGTCCCTCTCTTACAGATCTGCTGCCACCAGGTGATCTATAAATGGAACATTATATTGGGTTTCATAGAATAAAGGTGAATGCAGCAGATAGGAGAGAAACATGTTAGTCAGATCTCACCCTCCTTAGGGCCTCACGCTTGTTCTGGATGTCACGACACTTGCACGTAGGAAAGACTCTCTGGACCAGTTTCTTCACCGTAATGTAGTCCACAGAATCGGCGTACACATGTCTGCGCAGCTCATCCAAATCCTGCGACTAAAAAACCCCAGGACTGATTCAGAATGGCCAAGGATTAGAAGCACAAGCTGTCACAGCAACCAGTCAGGTGTAATCCTTGAGCCTTATAGAAAGGTATCAGAAGTAACAGGACAGGAAATAGTTCAGTTCTGCGGCTTGTCAGACCCTTACATTTTGCACGATAACCCACAAAACCTCCATTAGCTACTGACCCTGGTGAGCCCCAGAAACCGCCACCCCAGTCAGTCCCCTGCGACAATGTGATATTTGATGGACCTCCAACCCTTCTGAAAACAATGACTTCTCCGGCCCTTCGCTACAACGTGCTATCTGACGGACCACCAACCCTTCTGAAGACAATGACTTCTCTGGCCCTCACTACAATAGGCTATCTGATGGACCTCCAACCCTTCTGAAGACAATGACTTTTCCGGCCCTCGCTACAATAGGCTATCTGATGGACCTCCAACCCTTCTGAAGACAATGACTTCTCCGGCCCTCGCTACAATAGGCTGATGGACCTCCAACCCTTCTGAAAACAATGACTTCTCCGGCCCTCGCTACAATAGGCTGATGGACCTCCAACCCTTCTGAAAATGATGACTCCGGCCCTTCGCTACAATAGGCTATCTGATGGACCTCCAACCCTTCTGAAAACAATGACTTCTCCGGCCCTCGCTACAATAGGCTGATGGACCTCCAACCCTTCTGAAAATAATGACTCCGGCCCTTCGCTACAATAGGCTGATGGACCTCCAACCCTTCTGAAAATAATGACTCTGGCCCTTCGCTACAATAGGCTATCTGATGGACCTCCAACCCTTCTGAAGACAAGGACTTCTCCAGTCCTCCACTACAATATACTATCTGATGGACCTCCAACCCTTGTGAAGACAAGGACTTCTCCGGCCCTCGCTTCTCCGGTACTGCCTACAACGTGCTATCTGATGAACCCCAAAGCCTTCTGAAAGCAATGACTTCTCCGGCCCTTCGCTACAATAGGCTATCTGATGGACCTCCATCCCTTCTGAAGACAAGGACTTCTCCAGTCCTCCACTACAATATGCTGATGGACCTCCAACCCTTCTGAAGACAATGGACTTCTCCAGTCCTGCACTACAATGTAATATCTGGTGGACTTCCACCCATTCTGAAGACTGAATTCTCTGATCATAACCTTTGGTCAGTGCTGGAAATAACAGCAAAGAGTCAGGAATGTCTGTAATGTGAATAAGGCCCAACAGGAAATGAGTCCATGTGCTTTGTATTAGAAGACTTACATTGGGGTCTAGGAAGAGGTGACAGTGGGCATCCTTGCCATCTCGCCCAGCTCTGCCAATCTCCTGGACGTAGCTCTCAAAGTTTTTAGGCATATTGTAATGGATGATCCCTCGAACGTCAGATTTATCCAGACCCATCCCGAACGCCACAGTAGCCACGACGATTCGAAGCTGACCACTCATGAAGTTGTTCTGTACCCTCCTGCGCTCAGCAGCCGACAACCCTGCATGGTATGAATCCGCCATCCACTTCAGTGGGCGGCGAATCTTCTTTCTTGCTGCAGGAGAAGAAATGATCATGTCTATATTAGATTTCCTGATATTCATGATAGTGACCGGAAATCATCTTATTCCTACCCTGTGCTTTCTTCTTGTCACTCTCCACTGACACATTCTCCTCTGCTGGGCGATTCACCATCACCCCCTGCAGGCACGTTCGAAGCAACGCGGCCAAGCGCTGTGTCTCCTCCCTTCGTGTGCAATAGATGATGACAGAATCCAGACAACCAAAACGTTCACCTTTTAGAAGCGTAACAAGTGCCTGAAATAAAAAATGTATGGCAGGTGAGGGGAACAGGCAGGAGAGGGGACAGGCAGGAGAGAGGGGACAGGCAGGAGAGGGGGAACAGGCAGGAGAGGGGACAGGCAGGAGAGGGGACAGGCAGTAGAGGGGGAACAGGCAGGTGAGGACAGAGGCACAAGGCGAGTCAGCAGAGGTGCCAGGTCAGGCAGGAGAGGACAGAGGCACAAGGCGAGTCAGCAGAGGTCTCAGGTTAGGCAGGAGAGGACAGAGGCACAAGGCGAGTCAGCAGAGGTCTCAGGTTAGGCAGGAGAGGACAGAGGCACAAGGCGAGTCAGCAGAGGTCTCAGGTTAGGCAGGAGAGGACAGAGGCACAAGGCGAGTCAGCAGAGGTGCCAGGTCAGGCAGGAGAGGACAGAGGCACAAGGCGAGTCAGCAGAGGTCTCAGGTTAGGCAGGAGAGGACAGAGGCACAAGGCGAGTCAGCAGAGGTGTCAGGTTAGGCAGGAGAGGACAGAGGCACAAGAGGAGTCAGCAGAGGTCTCAGGTCAGGCAGGAGAGGACAGAGGCACAAGGCGAGTCAGCAGAGGTCTCAGGTTAGGCAGGAGAGGACAGAGGCACAAGGCGAGTCAGCAGAGGTCTCAGGTTAGGCAGGAGAGGACAGAGGCACAAGGCGAGTCAGCAGAGGTCTCAGGTTAGGCAGGAGAGGACAGAGGCACAAGGCGAGTCAGCAGAGGTCTCAGGTTAGGCAGAAGAGGACAGAGGCACAAGGCGAGTCAGCAGAGGTCTCAGGTTAGGCAGGAGAGGACAGAGGCACAAGGCGAGTCAGCAGAGGTGCCAGGTTAGGCAGGAGAGGACAGAGGCACAAGGCGAGTCAGCAGAGGTGCCAGGTTAGGCAGGAGAGGACAGAGGCACAAGGCGAGCCAGCAGAGGTCTCAGGTTAGGCAGGAAAAGACAGAGGAGCAAGGCGAGTCAGCAGAGGTCTCAGGTTAGGCAGGAGAGGACAGAGGAGCAAGGCGAGTCAGCAGAGGTCTCAGGTTAGGCAGGAGAGGACAGAGAAGCAAGGCGAGTCAGCAGAGGTCTCAGGTTAGGCAGGAGAGGACAGAGGCACAAGGCGAGTCAAGAGAGTAGAGATACGTCAAGTGAGGCAGGAGAGGTAGAAGGTAAGGGAAATCATTATCATATAATTGCATTCCTCCTGCCCCCCCAAAAAGCCCAACAAGAACAGAACCCAATGGTGTCACCTGGTCCCGGTCTTGGTCCATGGACACAGATAGGTGTAGATTAGGAGGCACAGCTGCCAGCCGCAGAGGCGTCTTGTCGATGTCTGACACCTCCAGGTGACGGGCTACATCTTGAGCGGTACCCAGGGTGGCTGTGGCTGTAAGGCCAAGAAGACACCGCACACCGAGGCGTTCCCGGAGAACCTGAGAAACAAGCAGTGTGTGAGCTCCAACTGCGGACTTCCAGGACTCCTTTCCATCTCAGAGAATGAGAAGGTCATACTCACTTTACACAGCCGAAGGTAACAAGGCCGGAAGTTGTGGGACCACTCCGAGACACAGTGAACTTCATCTATACATGCAAAGGCCACTGGGGGGAGCTGGTCAGCAGGGGGCAAACAACTGGATCCCGACAGACCCCCACCAACCAGAGCCTCCGGGGAAAGGAGCAGCACGTGCACCTTGCCTTGTTTCACCTGAAAAGACCAAATTATTTAAAGGAAGGAAGGAAGAGGTAGAATATGGGGAGGAAAAGTTCCATAACAATCAGTTCTGTATACCTGAACAACGTGACAGGACCATGGTACAGCAAACTCATAGGGGGTCCCCAAAAGGTCTGCACCCCGTTATATTATCATTACAGTATTATGAAAAAGCTGATCTGGAACCTTCCACCCAAAATGCTCATCTCCCGCCTTCCACAGAAGAGGACACCCTACAAGGAGGAAGGACACCCGACATAACCGGGTACATAGGAGACCTCCTCACCTTCTCCATAGCTGCTTCTCGCTGATTTCTTGTCATGTTGGAGTGAATACACACGGCTTTAAGTTTGGAGGGAAGACCAGACACCTAGAAGGGGTGGAATGGACAGTTAGCAAGAACTGCAACAACCATCAGTGCATGGTACTTACTAATCCAGACCTGGAGCCCCATCCACTCTGCTCACCCCGTCCAGGCCTGGAGCCTCATCGCCCCTATTCACTCCGTCCAGGCCTAAAGTCTCATCGCCTCTACACACCCCGTTCAGACCTGGAGCCCCATCGCCTCTACTCATCCCATCCAGACCTGAAGCCCCATCGCCTCTGCTCAACCTCGCCAGACTTGGAGCCACATCACCTCTATTCAACCCGTCCAGACCTGGAGCCCCATTACCTCTATTCACCCTGTCCAGACCTGAAGCCCCATCGTCTCTATTCACCCCGTCCAGACCTGAAGCTCCATCGCCTCTATTCACCCCGCCAGACCTGGAGCCCCATTGCCTCTATTCACCCCTACCAGACCTGAAGCCCCATAGCCTCTATTCACCTCGCAGCACCTGGAGTCCCAGCGCCTCTATTCACCCTGAGCCCCATCACAGATCCATGTAAAGCACCTGCACCTCTATTCACCATGCTTAGACCTGGAGCCCCATCACCTATATTCACCCCGCCAGACCTGGAGCACCATCGCCTCTATTCACCCCGCCAGACCTGGAGCCCCATCGCCTCTATTCACCCCGCCAGACCTGGAGCCCCATCGCCTCTATTCACCCCGTCCAGACCTATAGTCCCATCATTTCTATTCACCCTATCCAAACCCAAGGACCAGTCCAGACCCTGAGCCCCATCACAGCTCCATGTAAAGCACCTTCACCTCTATTCGCCATGCTCAGACCTGGTGCCCTTTCCCTTGTATTCATTCCATCTAGACCCAAAGCCCCTTCACCTCCATCACTCCTCTGGACCTACAGCCCCTCCACCTATACCAAATGGACCCCACACTGGTTTGTTTCTTTTCACCCCATCTGCACTAGTTCCTTCACCTCTATTCACTCTGTCCAAGCCTGGAGCCCCTTCACCTCTATCACCCCTCTGGACCCGTAGCTCCTTCACCAACGTTATCCCATTCTGACCTTAAGCTGCATCATCTTAGCTTTTCCTGACCCAGTTCCCAAGTGCCTCTATTTACACTTTCCAAACCAAGAGCCCCATTACCTCTATTCACTCCCTCCAGACTTGAAGCCCCTTCACTTCTATCACCTCCTGCTTTGCTTCCATCGCAACCCCAGGCCTGGAGCCCCATCGCAACTCCAGGCCTGGAGCCCCATCGCCTCCATCGCAACTCCAGGCCTAGAGCCCCATCGCCTCTATCGCAACTCCAGGCCTGGAGCCCCATCGCCTCCATTGCAACTCCAGGCCTGGAGCCCCATCGCCTCCATCACAACTCCAGGCCTGGAGCCCCATCACCTCCATCACAATTCCAGGCCTGGAGCCCCATCGCCTCCATCACAACTCTAGGCCTAAAGCCCCATCGCCACCCCAGGCCTGGAGCCCCATCGCCTCTATCGCAATTCCAGGCCTGGAGCCCCATCACCTCCGTCATCCCACCAGACTCTGTGCCCCATCACCTCCATCATCCCACCAGACTCTGAGCCCCATCACCTCTACCAACCCTTTAGGCTTGGAGCCCATTCTCCTTTGGTAGTACTCTCCAGTACGACAGACAATACACACCGGTACAATCCATACAGCGCAGTATATAAGGGGTCTAATACAGAATTAAGGTGATAGAACAGTTCCCTTTTGATGCAATGCTCGGTGGAAACGTTACCTGGTCATCCATCAGTGACACTAGTGGTGATATGACCAGCGTGATGCACGGTGACCTCTTTGCATACATGAATGCTGGTAGCTGATAACACAGAGATTTCCCCATTCCTGTGGAGAGGATTACCAGGGAGGACAGACCTGAAACAGCAGAGATGGTTGGTGAGAAGACAGAAGGGAGGCAGCTTTAGGGAACTGATGGGAGGACACTGCCAAGGCTTAATCACTGGCTGGTACCTCAAGATAGAGGAGGACAGGAACATTCAACAAACCAAGTAATGGGTACCCGTCTTACCGGATAGGATCCTCATGATGGCCTCTTCCTGCCCTGGACGGAAACGGTGATAACCCAACTCAGCAAGTGCGGCGTACACCTCGGGGGGCGTATCTGTCGGCCAGAAAGGATTACATTATTATTTCAGGAGCTCAGAATTTGTCATCGTAAAATGACCTCAACTCACACATTATATGTATACAGTAATGCCACTCCTAGCACTGTAAGTAGCCGGTGTGTCCAATGGGCAACAAATAGAACAGAGCCCAGGTCAAACCCGAGTGGCTAAGCTGCAGCATAATAAACTGCAAATAAAAGAGAAAAAACTAATTCTACCACGTAACAAGACTCAGGTCCGTCTGGAGTATGCCGTCCAGTTCTAGTCACCAGTACTCAGGAAGGAAATGCTGGAACTGGAGAGAGTCCAGACAAGGGCAACAAAGCAAAAAAGAGGGATGGAGGAGCTCGGCTATGGGGGGGATGGAGGAGCTCGGCTATGGGGGGGATGGAGGAGCTCGGCTATGGCGGATGAAAGAGCTCAGCTATGGCGGATGAAGGAGCTCAGCTATGGCGGATGAAAGAGCTCAGCTATGGCGGATGAAAGAGCTCAGCTATGGCGGATGAAGGAGCTCAGCTATGGCGGATGAAGGAGCTCAGCTATGGGGGATGGAGGAGCTCAGCTATGGGGGGGATGGAGGAGCTCAGCTATGGCAGATGAAGGAGCTCAGCTATGGCAGATGAAGGCGCTCAGCTATGGCAGATGAAGGAGCTCAGCTATGGCAGATGAAGGAGCTCAGCTATGGCAGATGGAGGAGCACAGCTATGGGGGATGGAGAAGCACAGCTATAGGGGATGGAGGAGCACAGCTATAGGGGATGGAGGAGCTCAGCTATGGCGGATGGAGGAGCACAGCTATGGGGAACAACTGCAAACATTAAACTCCCTACATCCCATTCTCTGTAAGAAAGGAAGTCCCACCTCCCTAAATAACAAGCCCTCACCCAGAGAAGAAGTCATACCTCCATGGATAAGTAACCCTCACCCAGAGAAGAAGTCATACCTCCATGGACAAGTAGCCCTCACCCAGGGAAGACATACCTCCATGGATAAGTATCTCTCACCCAGAGAAGAAGTCATACCTCCATAAAAAACAAGCCTTCAGCCAGAACAGAAGTCATACCTCCATGAATAAGTAGCCTTCACCCAGAGAGAAAGTCACACCTCAATGGACAAGTAGCTCTCATGCAGAGAGTAAGTCATACCTCCATGGACAAGTAGCCCTCACCCAGGGAAGAAGTCATACCTCCATAGATAAAGTAACCCTGACCCAGAGAAGAAGTCATACCTCCATGGACAAGTAGCCCTCACCCAGGGAAGAAGTCATACCTCCATAGAGAAGTAGCTCTCACCCAGGGAAGAAGTCGTACCTTCATGGATAAGTAACCCTCACCCAGTGAAGAAGTCATACCTCCATGGATAAGTAGCCCTCACCCAGAGAAAGTCATACCTCAGTGGAGAACTAGCCCTCACCCAGAGGGAGTCATATCTCCAAAAATAACAAGCCCTCACCCAGAGAGGCATTCATACCTTGGACTGTCCCTGATGGTTCCAGCTCATAAAGAGGCGTCATGGTGGGAGGGAGTGGGGCTGGTTCATATACCGGCCTGATCACTTCGTGGTTCGCATTATGGTGACCTTCACAGATTTCTGAAATCAAACACAGCAAACCATGTCAGTGCCCATTTGTAGAACGAATGCCTATACCCAAATCAGCAGAAAAGTAGATTGCTGAGCCACTTCCTATTTGGCATTAGAAAGAAAAAAAAAAAATGCACAGCAGCCCATACCGACCAATCACAATGTTTTTTTTTTTATTTTCACATAAAATGCAATTGGTTGTTATGGGATGACACAAATCCATATTCCCTGTATGGGGGGGGGGTTATGTCCCATGTGGAAGCCAGAACTGGACAGAATAAGTCCCCCGGATAGGTCATACCACTCGGATGGCTGAACCATTATATTTAAAGCATACTGAATGAGCCACAAATAACACTCGATGGGCCAACCCACACTATCTGGAGGGCTGTACCATTATGGTGGGTATACACTCACCAGCCACTTTATTAGGTCCACCAGTTCAATTGCTTGGTAACACAATTTGCTAATCAGCCAATCACATGGAAGCAGCTCAATGCATTTAGGCATCTAGACGTTGTGAAGACAACTTGCTGAAGTTCAAACCGAGCTTCAGAATGGGGAAAAATGGGGATTTAAGTGACTTTGAATGTGGCATGGTTGTTGGTGCCATATGGAATGGTCTGAGTATTTCAAAAACTGCTGATTTACTGGGGTTTTCCCGCACAACCATCTCTAGGGGTTTACAGAGAATGGTCCGAAAAAGAGAAAATAACCAGTGAGCGGAAGTTGAGTGGAGGAAAATGTCTTGTTGATATCAGAGGTCAGAGGAGAATGGGCAGACTGGTTGCTGCAACAATCAGATGGTAGGGTCAGAATTTGGTGTAAAAAACATGAAAGCATGGATCCATCCTGCCTTGTATCCACGGTTCAGGCTGGTGGTGGTGTCATGGTTCCATACTGCCTTGTATCAATGGTTCAGGCTGGTGGTGGTGTCATGGATCCACACTGCCTTGTATCAATGGTTCAGGGTGGTGGTGTCATGGTGTAGGGAATCCAGCCTGCCTTGTATCAATGGTTCAGGCTGGTGGTGGTGGCGTCATGGTGTAGGGAATCCATCCTGCCTTGTATCCACGGTTCAGGCTGGTGGTGGGGGTGTCATGGTGTGATGGATCCATCCTGCCTTGTATCAATGGTTCAGGCTGGTGGTGTCATGGTGTGGTGGATCCATCCTGCCTTGTATCAATGGTACAGGCTGGTGGTGGGAGTGTCATGGTGTGGTGGATCCATACTGCCTTGTATCAATGGTTCAGGCTGGTGGTGGTGTCATGGTGTGGGGGATCCATCCTGCCTTGTATCAATGGTTCAGGCTGGTGGTGGTGGTGTCATGGTGTGGTGGATCCATACTGCCTTGTATCAATGGTTCAGGCTGGTGGTGGTGGTGTCATGGTGTGGTGGATCCATACTGCCTTGTATCAATGGTTCAGGCTGGTGGTGGTGGTGTCATGGTGTGGGGAATCCAGCCTGCCTTGTATCAATGGTTCAGATTGGTGGTGGTGGTGGCGTCATGGTGTGGGGAATCCAGCCTGCCTTGTATCAATGGTTCAGGCTGGTGGTGGTGGTGGCGTCATGATGTGGGGAATCCGTCCTGCCTTGTATCCACGGTTCAGGCTGGTGGTGTCATGGTGTGGTGGATTCATCCTGCCTTGTATCAATGGTTCAGGCTGGTGGTGGGAGTGTCATGGTGTGGTGGATCCATCCTGCCTTGTATCCATAGTTCAGGCTGGTGGTGGTGGTGTCATGGATCCTTACTGCCTTGTATCAATGGTTCAGGCTGGTGGCGTCATGGTGTGGGGAATCCATCCTGCCTTGTATCAATGGTTCAGGCTGGTGGTGGTGGCGTCATGGTGTGGGGAATCCATCCTGCCTTGTATCAATGGTTCAGGCTGGTGGTGGTGGTGTCATGGTGTGGTGGATCCATCCTGCCTCGTATCCACGGTTCAGGCTGGTGGTGGTGTCATGGTGTGGGGGAGATTTTCTTGGCACTAGCAAGGAGGACCTAATAAAATGGTCGGTGAGTGTATGGAAAGCATATTGAATGAGCCAATCCACACCATATGGAGGGGTGTACCATTATGGCGGGTATAATTAAAACACACTGGTTGGGTCATACCATTACATCCACACAATACAATACACACAGGACAGATAGAAACATTTCAGGATTGCAATCCCCTTGCCAGGATTTGGAGGAATTAAATATTTCAGAAAACATGAAGAGGGGAGAGTTCTGCAGTCAATATTGGGTCGCCCTGAATGAGTGCCATTATGTGCCCCTCACCCGTGATGGTCCCCATCGGAGTGTTGGTCATCCTGGCCACATCCTCCAGTGATGGTAACATGATCTCTTCCTCCATAGGCTCCGCCTCCTCAGGCTTCGTAACCGGAAGTACTGGAAGAAAAGAACATGGCGCACAATGAATGTTACTCTCTACTACAGATATATAAAAACATGGAGAAATTGAACCAAAATCCATTCCAAATTCATGTATAGCAGACTGAGTAACCTACTCTCATCTTGTACCTCAGACAGTTCAGCGATGAAGTCTCCAAAGCAAAAGTTTCTATTCCTTCTACCGTACACCATAGCATGCAGGTTGTTCTGCTCACCTTGGGGAGTTCCCACCCACCATGGGGTTTTCCCATGCCTCGTTAGTCATCTTACATAAAATTTCAGCAGAGTGAAGGAGACCCCTCGTAGTGGCCTTGGCAAGAGCAAAGACCTGAGAACCCAACCACAGAAATGGTTTACCTGGGCATCTGGGAAATATAATAAACCATTAGAGAATCTAACAAAACCAAGAACCTTTATTTTGGGAGACGATTCCCTGGACTAGTCTGGATTTCTTTTCCTGAGGTTTTAATGAAAGAAAGAATTTTATTCAGTTTTTTTTGTAAAGAAACATTTCCATGTGTGTCAATGGTCACACTTCTCCGGGACTGTTAGAGCCATAGGAAATGTGCTGTAACCGCTAGCAACCATCACAGCTAATGAGTGAAGTCTGTTGGTGTCACCCAACTGCCATTATAATATGTGCTTCCACTATACCTTTGCCAGGACACTGAGATGCCCAATGACCCTTCCTGCCACAATGGAAGCAAGTATCCTCACTGCGGTTAAAATGTTTTCCTCCTCCACCAAACTGCTCTCCCTTCTTCTGCCACTTCTGCTTCCACATCTGAAAAAGAAGAAGATATAAATATAGAGACAAGGAGGACGCTGGCCCAGCCACAGTCCCAAACCAAGCCAGACAAGGAGAACATCAACCAAGCCACAGCCCCATACAAAGCCGGACAAGGAGAACATCAACCGAGCCACAGCCCCATACAAAGCCAGACAAGGAGGAAACTGAGCCAATAACCCCATAGCAAGAAGAACACTGGCCCAGCCAAAGCCCTATACAAAGCCAGACAAGGAGAACATCAACCCAGCCACAGCCCCATACAAAGCCAGACAACGAGAACATCAATCCGGACACAGCCCCATACAAAGCCAGACAAGGAGGAAACTGAGCCAATAACCCCATAGCAAGGAGAACACTGGCCCAGCCAAAGCCCTATACAAAGCCAGACAAGGAGAACATCAACCCAGCCACAGCCCCATACAAAGCCAGACAAGGAGAACATCAATCCGGACACAGCCCCATACAAAGCCAGACAAGGAGAACATCAACCCAGTCACAGCCCCATACAAAGCCAAACAAGGAGAACAATAACCCAGCCACAGCCCCATACAAAGCCAGAGAAGGAGAACATCAACTGAGCCACAGCCCCATACAAAGCCAGACAAGGAGAACATCAACCGACCCACAGCCCCATACAGAGCCAGACAAGGAGGAAACTGAGCCAATAACCCCATAGCAAGGAGAACATTGGCCCAGCCAGAGCCCTATACAAAGCCAGACAAGGAGAATGCTGGTCCAACTACAGCCCCATGCCAAGCCAGAAAAGTAGAACATCAACCCAGCCACAGCCCCATACAAAGCCGGACAAGGAGAACATCAACCCAGCCACAGCCCCATACAAAGCCAGACAAGGAGGAAACTGAGCCAATAATCCCATAGCAAGGAGAACACTGGCCCAGCCAGAGCCCTATACAAAGCCAGACAAGAAGAATGCTGGTCCAACTACAGTCCCATGCCAAGCCAGACAAGGAGAATGCTGGCCTAGTCACAGTCCCATGCCAAGCCAGACAAGGAGAATGCTGGCCCAGCCACAGTCCTATAAATGAAAGACAAGAAGGAAGTTGACCAGTAGCCCATATAAAGCAGGGCAAGGAGAATGCTGGCCCAGCCACAGTTCCATACCAATCCAGACATTACCTGCTTTCTCAGTCTGCTGCCATTTAACACAAAACTTTTTACGTGGGATTTCTTCTTCAGATTAATGCGGACAAAGTTCTCTGTTCTCCTCTGTGGCACCCTGTTGGAAAAACGTTGTATAAGTCACAGATCATCACCATCTCCACAGGGCTAGGGTGAGACATACACTACCCTCCCCCATCCCATCCCAGAAAAATGTCCCAATCCACTGTCATTTATCTGTTACTCCAATGTGCCATGGTCAACACGTCCCCCTCCATGATTACACATCTAATCAAATCAGAACATCTCCTGGAACCTCCAGACATTTCTCATCTAATTAGTACAGGGCAATGGAAGGCATGACTAGAGAGGCATCTTCTGCCCCCCCCCCCCCCCCCCAGGAGTCCTTAGTAGGAATTCTGAGCCTCATCATATGGACCAATTACTGGTGTACTGTTATATGATCCTGCAGAGTACACAAGGGAAAAGACTGTGTGTGTATGATCAATGTGTGCCCCCAAGTCGACCAATCTCAATTCATCTCCTATATTGGACTAACCCTTCAGACAAAACCCCCCCATAGGGGGAGCAGATCTACGAACAGCATAAAACATGGGCAGCACTGGAATTTGCTGTTATTACCGTAATAAACCAGAACAATATCGCCTGTCCACCCCTCAGAACCTGGGTTCATTTTGTTACCATGTTCTCCATATTCAACACAATGGAGCTCAGCACTGCCCCGTAATACAAACTCCACCCACTCCACCTCTCCAAAACACTCCCTGGGGCTCTTAGCTTGTACCTGGCACTTTGCGGAATTTGTGCAGCGACTCTCTTCATATCTTCTTCCATCATTTCCCCCAGGATGTTCTCTGTCATTCGGCTGGAGACTTCAGTTGTGGGCGGATCCTCAGAGTCTTCACCTACTTTAGACTTTTTTGGGCCTCGCTTGGGACTCTTCTCCTCTGTGGTCAGCTTTGCTTTGCGTTGTCTCTTCCGTGAGTGAACATCCTCAGGATCTGCATTGTTTGTCGCATCCCTTCGCCTTTTCCTACGTGAGACTTTCCCATTCTGTGAAGTCAGGTCACTCCCCTTACTGTCCTCTGTGAGCCCCTCCAGCTCTTTATATTTTTCCTGTATAATGGATGGATTACTTGACCCGGTTGATGATGCAGCTTCCATATTTGGTCCATCGTTTGGTCCAGGTGATTGATGGATGACGTCTTTATTCCTCTCTGAGACCAGAAGGATCTTCTTTCTTTGTTCTTCAGGGTTTGTTTCCACCTCCTTCAGGTGATGGTTTGGCGATCTGGTCTTTACTGGTTCACTCATCTTCTTGCAGTCTGCAGCACTGGTGGTCATGTGTGGAATATCCTCTGTAGACAAGACACTCCCCTGTGTCTTGGTGTCATCTATTGACTTCACTTCATGCTTCACCTCACGCTGACCCCTCCCGGAATGAGGAGAATGTCCATCTACAGAAGACCACTGGAAGTCCATCAGCTCCAACCCAGCCTTTCTTTCTCTCCTCTCTTCCATAATTGGTTTATCTCCCTGTCCTGCTCCTGCCCCTCTGAGCTCACATCTCTGCAACCAGTCATGGTCCAGTGAGGACAGGCGTTGCCCAACTTTAGACTGGAGCTGGTGAAGCTTCCTCCCAACACCATTATGACTGGAAGGGGTTAAATTAACCTTGTGGGTTCTTAGGCCCATTGTAAGAAGAGGCAAATCCTCCATGGAGTCTGGAGGACGGTCAGGAGTAGGATCAGTGGATGGTTCAGGTGGGACAGAGGTGGGCGATGGCTCAGGTGGGACACAGGTGGGCATTGGCTCAGGTGGGACACAGGTGGGCGATGGCTCAGGTGGGACACACGAGGGCGATGTAACAGTCTTCTTCTTTAAGGACCATGGACGGTTCTAGGGAGAAAACAATGGAAAGTGTCCATAGCCAGAGCTGTAAAAGTGTAACAAGTATCATCCCCATTAACTCTGCACCGGCCTCCCTGTTAGAGACACATTGGAAGTCCTTTATAAGACATGACCTGAATGAACTCTTCATAATATATTGGAAGATCAGCGACACACCCAACAATTCCCACCAGTATGGACATACCACTATGGATACACCGACTCTACAGAGGACACCCCTCATTACTCAGCGGGATGATGATCCTGGAAAAGCTGACAGTAACATTACAGGACTTTATGCTGACCTGGACTCTTCAATCCTCTCATTACCCCCAAGGGCCCCTCATTTGTCCCCATTAGAAGTCAATCCAATACTACCATTGAACAGAATACTCTCCACGTGACTCCGCCCTGAATAAAAGGAAACCATTTAGAGTTTGGATGCCGAGGAGTTGCATATTCCTCCTCCGGTGAGATTTGGCAGAATGTTAGGATAGTTTTCATTGTGTGATGAAGGGGTTAATGTAAGGTTTAGGGGCTCAGCCTGAGTCACGGTCGGGGGGGCTCAGTCTGGGTCACGGTCGGGGGGCTCAGTCTGGGTCACGGTCCAGGGGGCACAGTCTGGGTCACATTCCGGGGCTCAGTCTGGGTCACATTCCGGGGCTCAGTCTGGGTCACATTCCGGGGGTTCAGTCTGGGTCACATTCCGGGGGTTCAGTCTGGGTCACATTCCGGGGGTTCAGTCTGGGTAACATTCCGGGGGTTCAGTCTGGGTCACATTCCGGGGGTTCAGTCTGGGTCACATTCCGGGGGTTCAGTCTGGGTCACATTCCGGGGGTTCAGTCTGGGTCACATTCCGGGGGTTCAGTCTGGGTCACATTCCGGGGGTTCAGTCTGGGTCACATTCCGGGGGTTCAGTCTGGGTCACATTCCGGGGGTTCAGTCTGGGTCACATTCCGGGGGTTCAGTCTGGGTCACATTCCGGGGGTTCAGTCTGGCTCACATTCCGGGGGTTCAGTCTGGCTCACATTCCGGGGGTTCAGTCTGGCTCACATTCCGGGGGTTCAGTCTGGGTCACATTCCGGGGGTTCAGTCTGGCTCACATTCCGGGGGTTCAGTTAGCTCAGATATGTCATACTGAAGCAGTATGGAGGCTGCCATAGCCGACCTGTCTGAAAATGCCAGATCCCTGGCTGTCATGCTGATATGATAATGCCAGTACTTGGCATACAGATCATCCATTTGCTCCGACTTTACTGGCCACATGATTGTTCTGTGCCTGCAGTCCAGAGAGTAGTGAAGTCGGTGCAGTGGTGGCCCCATAGTCCCCTCTGCAGGGGTCAGGCTGAAATTAAAGGTGTATGGGGACATTAACATTTAACGTTTTTGTTAAAAAAAATGAACTTTCATGGCGATTACTCAGATTTTCAGTCTTTTTCTTCTGTAAATGTCAATGGCAAAAAGCCGGCCTGTCCAAGAAGGGAGACAGAAAGACAGTCCCACCCACAGAGGAGGGATTAGACAAATGGCACCACCCACGGAGGGAGACAGACCACCCCACCCACAGTGAAGGGTAAAAATATGGCCCTGCCCATGCAGAAGCCATATGGCCCGCCTACGAGGGAAGGGAGACACCCAGGTGGCCCGCCCACAAGGGAAGGGAGACACCCAGGTGGCCCGCCCACAAGGGAAGGGAGACACCCAGGTGGCCAGCCCACAAGGGAAGGGAGACGTGGTACATACTGTATGTAGAGGTGAGTTAGACAGACAGACATGAAGGACAGCTGACCTTCCCAGCTCCTCCCAGGTTGGATTTGAGTTTCATTCCATAGTACTGCGCAGACGCTTTGAGGGAGGCGCGCTCTGATGAGGTCATCTTTGGGGTCACACTGGCGGCACGGTTCAGATGGCTCCCCCAAGAGTCGGGTTCCTGCTGACCAGTAAAACACACAAATTGTATTCCCGGGAAGAACATTCCCCCGTGTCACATTCTAAACCATTACAACCACGTTGAGGTGCCTCAGTATGTCCTCTCCTACCACAATCCATGAGAGTACCAACGCTGGGACAAACACTGCACTGAGGACACCCCGGTAAGGGTCCAGGACAGGAGACCCCCAACTGGTACAAGGCAGAGTACAGCTCCTCTGTATGAGGGAGCCATTACAAGTACATAAGAGCACACCCTCCCCCACTCAGTAGAGAGGGTGAGACACCAGTCATGGGGTCGTGGACTCAAGAGAGGACTGTGAAGAAGACTGCTCTTAGTGCCACTAATGGGGGGGGGTAAAGTGTGCCCCCTGGCTGTAAAGTCCTGCCACTTCACATGTCTGCATGTACACACAAACTCCCGGGACTGGCCAGTTATTATACCTTTGTGGCTGCCCTGCAGACTGAGACATCGGAAGATTCTTCTATAGTACATTTGTGGGCCAAGCAGAGTCTCAGATCCTCCTGAGGAAGTGGCTGGGTGTCACAAAACGCGTAGAGGGCCCCCACAGCCAAGGTCTACTGACTATTACATACGGGACTGATAGTAACCCACGGTAACTGAGCAATTAGATGTGTAATCTATAAATCTGTGGGGACGGTAATCGCCCCATGGGGTACCATACACGTGTCTAGGGAGGTGTAGAGGGATGATGGGGAGGGTAATCGCCCCATGGGGTACCATACACGTGTCTAGGGAGGTGTAGAGGGATGATGGGGATGGTAATCGCCCCATGGGGTACCATACACATGTCTAGGGAGGTGTAGAGGGATGATGGGGAGGGTAATCGCCCCATGGGGTACCATACACGTGTCTAGGCAGGTGTAGAGGGATTATGGGGAGGGTAATCGCCCCATGGGGTACAATACACTTGTCTTGGGAGGTGTAGAGGGATGATGGGGAGGGTAATCGCCCCATGGTGTACATATACGTGTCTTGGGAGGTGTAGAGGGATGATGGGGAGGGTAATCGCCCCATGGGGTACGATACACGTGTCTTGGGAGGTGTAGAGGGATGATGGGGAGGGTAATCGCCCCATGGGGTACCATACACGTGTCTAGGGAGGTGTAGAGGGATGATGGGGAAGGTAATCGCCCCATGGGGTACAATACACTTGTCTTGGGAGGTGTAGAGGGATGATGGGGAGGGTAATCGCCCCATGGTGTACATATACGTGTCTTGGGAGGTGTAGAGGGATGATGGGGAGGGTAATCGCCCCATGGGGTACGATACACGTGTCTTGGGAGGTGTAGAGGGATGATGGGGAGGGTAATCGCCCCATGGGGTACCATACACGTGTCTAGGGAGGTGTAGAGGGATGATGGGGAAGGTAATCGCCCCATGGGGTACAATACACTTGTCTTGGGAGGTGTAGAGGGATGATGGGGAGGGTAATCGCCCCATGGTGTACATATACGTGTCTTGGGAGGTGTAGAGGGATGATGGGGAGGGTAATCGCCCCATGGGGTACGATACACGTGTCTTGGGAGGTGTAGAGGGATGATGGGGAGGGTAATCGCCCCATGGGGTACCATACACGTGTCTAGGGAGGTGTAGAGGGATGATGGGGATGGTAATCGCCCCATGGGGTACCATACACGTGTCTTGGGAGGTGTAGAGGGATGATGGGGAGGGTAATCGCCCCATGGGGTACCATACACATGTGTCTTGGGAGGTGTAGAGGGATGATGGGGAGGGTAATCGCCCCATGGGGTACCATACACACGTGTCTTGGCAGGTATAGAGGGATGATGGTGAGGGTAATCGCCCCATGGGGTACCATACACGTGTCTATGGAGGTGTAGAGGGATGATGGGGAGGGTAATCGCCTCATGGGGTACCATACACGTGTCTAGGGAGGTGTAGAGGGATGATGGGGAAGGTAATCGCCCCATGGGGTACCATACACGTGTCTAGGGAGGTGTAGAGGGATGATGGGGAAGGTAATCGCCCCATGGGGTACCATACACGTGTCTAGGGAGGTGTAGAGGGATGATGGGGAGGGTAATCGCCCCATGGGGTACCATACATGTGTCTAGGGAGGTGTAGAGGGATGATGGGGAGGGTAATCGCCCCATGGGGTACCATACACGTGTCTAGGGAGGTGTAGAGGGATGATGGGGAGGTTAATCGCCCCATGGGGTACCATACACGTGTCTAGGGAGGTGTAGAGGGATGATGGGGAGGGTAATCGCCCCGTGGGGTACCATACACATGTGTCTTGGGAGGTGTAGAGGGATGATGGGGAGGGTAATCGCCCCATGGGGTACCATACACATGTCTAGGGAGGTGTAGAGGGATGATGGGGAGGGTAATCGCCCCATGGGGTACCATACACATGTGTCTAGGGAGGTGTAGAGGGATGATGGGGAGGGTAATCTCCCCATGGGGTACCATACACGTGTCTAGGGAGGTGTAGAGAATGATGGGGAAGGTAATCGCCCCATGGGGTACCATACACGTGTCTAGGGAGGTGTAGAGGGATGATGGGGAAGGTAATCGCCCCATGGGGTACCATACACGTGTCTAGAGAGGTGTAGAGGGATGATGGGGAGGGTAATCGCCCCATGGGGTACCATACACGTGTCTGGGGAGGTGTAGAGGGATGATGGGGAGGGTAATCGCCCCATGGGGTACCATACACATGTGTCTAGTGAGGTGTAGAGGGATGATGAAGAAGGTAATCGCCCCATGAGGTACCATACATGTGTCTAGTGAGGTGTAGAGGGATGATGGGGAGGGTAATCGCCCCATGGGGTACCATACATGTGTCTAGGGAGGTGTAGAGGGGTGATGGGGAGGGTAATCGCCCCATGAGGTACCATACATGTGTCTAGTGAGGTGTAGAGGGATGATGGGGAGGGTAATCGCCCCATGGGGTACCATACATGTGTCTAGGGAGGTGTAGAGGGGTGATGGGGAGGGTAATCGCCCCATGGGGTACCATACATGTGTCTAGTGAGGTGTAGAGGGGTGATGGGGAGGGTAATCGCCCCATGAGGTACCATACATGTGTCTAGTGAGGTGTAGAGGGGTGATGGGGAGGGTAATCGCCCCATGGGGTACCATACATGTGTCTAGTGAGGTGTAGAGGGATGATGGGGAGGGTAATCGCCCCATGGGGTACCATACACGTGTCTAGGGAGTGTAGAGGGATGATGGTGAGGGTAATCGCCCCATGGGGTACCATACACGTGTCTAGAGAGGTGTAGAGGGATGATGGGGAGGGTAATCGCCCCATGGGGTACCATACACATGTCTAGGGAGGTGTAGAGGGATGATGGGGAAGGTTATCGCCCCATGGGGTACCATACACGTGTCTAGGGAGGTGTAGAGGGATGATGAGGAGGGTAATCGCCCCATGGGGTACCATACACGTGTCTAGAGAGGTGTAGAGGGATGATGGGGAGGGTAATCGCCCCATGAGGTACCATACATGTGTCTAGTGAGGTGTAGAGGGATGATGGGGAAGGTAATCGCCCCATGGGGTACCATACACGTGTCTTGGGAGGTGTAGAGGGATGATGGGGAGGGTAATCGCCCCATGGGGTACCATACACGTGTCTAGGGAGGTGTAGAGGGATGATGAGGAGGGTAATCTCCCCATGGGGTACCATACACGTGTCTAGGGAGGTGTAGAGGGATGATGGGGAAGGTAATCGCCCCATGGGGTACCATACACGTGTCTAGAGAGGTGTAGAGGGATGATGGGGAGGGTAATCGCCCCATGAGGTACCATACATGTGTCTAGTGAGGTGTAGAGGGGTGATGGGGAGGGTTCCCCATATCCAACGGTCTCTGTCATGACAACAGGGAGTAACAAGGTGCGGCAATGAGTTGTAAAGGGTCTGATTTGCTGCCATTTTCTCCGTGCGCTGTGATTGGTGCACTGCAGCCATCTGAAGATCTCCGGTGTCGCAGAGGTGGAACATCCAGCTAAGTCTCATCAATTTATAAAGCGTTGTCACTCCCAGAGATGAGACCGCACTGGGGCAATAGACTGGCCATGAATTACCCTCCCCCACCGATAGTACCATCTTCTCCCACATCTACAGCCTGGACTCACCTCCCTGTCTGGGACCCGGTCTGTGGCCTCCCATCCGGCTCACATTCATTGGCCTGCTGCTGCTTCTTCTTTAGGGCCCGGTACTCCCTGTACAGGTCTGAAGGAGAGAAGAGGTCAGGGTGGAGACACATGGAGGATGAGAACATTGAATGACAGGTCAGGGTGGAGACACATGGAGGATGAGAACATTGAATGACAGGTCAGGGTGGAGACACATGGAGGATGAGAACATTGAATGACAGGTCAGGGTGGAGACACATGGAGGATGAGAACATTGAATGACAGGTCAGGGTGGAGACACATGGAGGATGAGAACATTGAATGACAGGTCAGGGTGGAGACACATGGAGGATGAGAACATTGAATGACAGGTCAGGGTGAGACACATGGAGGATGAGAACATTGAATGACAGGTCAGGTGGAGACACACGGAGGACAAA